>NC_085137.1:25137728-25437728 GCF_035046485.1 Aedes albopictus
ATGATGATGATGATGATGATGATCATCATGATGATGATGATGATGATGATGATGATGATGATGATGATGATGATGATGATGATGATGATGATGATGATGATGATCATCATGATGATGATGATGATGATGATGATGATGATGATGATGATGATGATGATGATGATGATGATGATGATGATGATGATGATGATGATGATGATGATGATGATGATGATGATGATGATGATGATGATGATGATGATGATGATGATGATGATGATGATGATGATGATGATGATGATGATGATGATGATGATGATGATGATGATGATGATGATGATGATGATGATGATGATGATGATGATGATGATGATGATGATGATTTCTGTTTTTTTTTCATTCTATCGTCACAAGAGTAGAGAAGAAGGCGAATGTAGTGAATACGAGGCGAATAGTAATGAGTAAAATCGAATCACCTTTACGTAGTTTTACGTTGAGTGTGTATTGATGACAGATACTGAAATAAACTCAAGAGAAGAAAAAGAAGCAAACGGATCGATAAAAAATTTCCCTTTAGTTACATGACGAGTGTTAAGAAGAACGGTCGACGTAAAACTAGAATTTTCTTTTTGTTATTAATAATAGTAGATTTCGAATACGACAATAAGAAGAGGTTCTTAGAACTATTATAAAACCAAAATAAAAAGTACTAGAGTTTATGACGGTTGTATAAACATCTACAAGACTTATTGGCCATCAAAATGTTACTAGGGTTGATCATCATGATGATGATGATGATGATGATGATGATGATGATCATCATGATGATGATGATGATGATGATCATCATGATGATGATGATGATGATGATGATGATGATGATGATGATGATGATGATGATGATGATGATGATGATGATGATGATGATGATGATGATGATGATCATCATGATGATGATGATGATGATGATCATCATGATGATGATGATGATGATGATGATGATGATGATGATGATGATGATGATGATGATGATGATGATGATGATGATGATGATGATGATGATGATGATGATGATGATGATGATGATGATGATGATGATGATGATTTTTGTTTTTTTTTCATTCTATCGTCACAAGAGTAGAGAAGAAGGCGAATGTAGTGAATACGAGGCGAATAGTAATGAGTAAAATCGAATCACCTTTACGTAGTTTTACGTTGAGTGTGTATTGATGACAGATACTGAAATAAACTCAAGAGAAGAAAAAGAAGCAAACGGATCGATAAAAAATTTCCCTTTAGTTACATGACGAGTGTTAAGAAGAACGGTCGACGTAAAACTAGAATTTTCTTTTTGTTATTAATAATAGTAGATTTCGAATACGACAATAAGAAGAGGTTCTTAGAACTATTATAAAACCAAAATAAAAAGTACTAGAGTTTATGACGGTTGTATAAACATCTACAAGACTTATTGGCCATCAAAATGTTACTAGGGTTGCTCGGCCTTTCTCTATTGAAAGAAATCTGAGGTTTCCTAAAAGTGGAGGCTACGGTGGTAGTTGTATGACGATAATGGAGTCGGGTTACGTACAAAAGGCTGAAACACGAAAGGCTGAAATAACAAAAGGCTGAATTACGAAAGGCTGAATCACAAAAGGCTGAAAATGTCAAAAGGCTGAAATAACATAAGGCTGAAATAATGATTCGACTAGTTTTCAAACGGCGAGCCTAAAGGCAGTCATACGAGCCTAAAGGCAACACTAACATCACAGACAAACAGACATAACACTCTAATTATTCATATCGTACACTGATATAATGATCTTTATAAAAATTTGCTAGTTGGCCGACCCCTCAGCCCTGACACTTACATTGGTTTTGCTTGAGTTTTACATTTGACGCACACTACCTCTCATTGGTTGATGGTTCATTGGACGAACATGCTTCCGTTACTATGTTCGAAATCGGAAAGCGTTAGGACTGTTTTTCCGCGCTAAAGTATGCATTATTGATCGCCTACATAACTATGACAGTATTTCTCCAAAGAATATCATATATTTAAAAGAAGGAAAAATCTCTGATCACATTGTTGGCAGCTGTAATGGCAACCAATCTCCATAACAGCATGACTCGAAAGAATGAAAAATCTCCAATTGAAATACCATCAGTCATTTTTTGTGTTAGTTGGTATGCACTCTTCACTAAGCACATTCTATGACGAGGACTCATATGTGTAGCCGATCTGGTTAGCGAACGAGTAGTCATGCTGAGGGTGATGGGTTCGATTCTCCCTCGGGCCAGAAACTTTTTGTAATGGAAAATTCCTTGACAACCGCGGGCATAAAGTATCTTCCTGTCTGTCACACGATATATCGTCGGTTTCCTGCAATAGGGGCACAACTCAAAATTTGTCATTTTTGAGGTTTTGATGGCAAATGATGAAAAACCTTGCAAACTTTCATCTGACAAAGACCCGTTCCGAAATTCGATGAGAAACGCGAGATTTTTGCATTTTCACCAATTTTCCGCAGTAAAGGCACAACTCAAAATCAGTCAACTTTTTCAATAGTCGATGAAAAATAGTAATCTAAAATTTATGAAAGAGATAGTCCTTCAGTCCCTTTCCATGATACAACAATCAAAATTCGTATACATTTGTCTAATAATGAGAGAAATAAGTGAACATGTAGGATGTGCTTCAAGATTGCCAATTTTCAAACGCTCATTCTGAAAATTCACATTTTTTGAGTTGTGCCCCTATTGCAGGAAACCGACGATATGTACCAATGCAAAGTGGTCATTGGCAGAGAAGGCTCTCAATCAATAACTGTTGAAATGCGTATATAAGCTGAAAGCAGGCTTTGTCTCAGTTGGGACGTTACGCCAGAAAAAAAAAGAAGAAGAAGTACTATAACTCATTTCCTGCATTTTTGAAATTTCAGCCTTTTGTGCATTCAGCCTTTTGAAATTCAGCCTTATGTTACTTTCAGCCTTTCGTGTTCAGCCTTTTGTGTATTCAGCCTTTTGAAATTCAGCCTTTTGTTAGCATCCCATGGAGTCATAGAGAGCAAATTATTGCAGTAAAAATTCAGAGATTTTAATTACGAATTACCTAGTCAATCCAGGAGATATGAAGAAAAGAAATACGGTAGGAAATTCCAAAACTCATGAGAGAAAGTTACAAATCTATAGGAGTATGGGTATTGTCCAAGATTTTGCTGTGGAGCGGACCTGGTGTGATGGTAAGAACACTTAACTATCACGCCGAGGACCTGGGATCGAATCCCACTCCCGACAAACTCGCAAAATGTGAGTTCTTCCTTCGGAAGGGAAGTAAAGCGTGGGACCCGAGATGAACTACCCAGCTAACACGTAGTCGTATAAGATGTTGAATAGGATGCTAAAGTGGAGGCCATATATGTACATGCTCCCATTTAACCATGTGTAAAGTGTATACATATCGCCTCCACTTTAGCATCCTATTCAACATCATATGCGATCGTGTGTTGGCTGGGTAGCCGAGGGCTAAACATCTCGTTAATACAGATAAAAAAAAGATTTTGCAGGAAGTGGAAAATACTGTTAAAAAAAAACTAGTAATTCGGTAAAGCGCCTCATGTTCTTCAAAGAAATTGTGGGTCCAAGAGAAATTGATGATTTCAAAAGAAAGCTCGGGACTCGGGAAGTTTTGGAAAGATTATGCTTTTGAGTTTCTCATGAAACTAGCTCTTAATTCCAGGAACAAGCTGGCTAGTTCTAGAAAATTCTTAAAAAAGTTTCTTCAGGAATTCCTCGATAATTCCTCCAGAATGTCCCCAGGTGTTCACGGGAATTCATTTAGAAGCTCTCCTCCAGTTCTTCCTCCAGGAGATTATCAGGAATTGCTCCGGAGCTTCCCGGAAATTCCTGTGGAAATTCCCCGGGAATTCCTTCAGGGAGTTCCCCGGGCATTCCTCAATTCCTCAAGGAATTTCCCAGGAAACCATCAAGAAATTCTCTGGTGATTCCTCCAGGAAATCCCCGATAAAACTTGGAATGTCTCCAGAAGTTTCTCGTTAATTGCTTCAGGAGTTCGCCGGGAGTATATCCAGGAGTTCCCCGGAAATTCTTCCAGGAGTTCATCGGGAATTTGTCAAAGGGATTTTTGAGAATTTCTTGTAGGAGTTCTCCGGCAATTTCTGCAGAAATTTGCCTGGAATTCCCCAAGGAAATTCCAGTAATTTCCTCCAGGAGTTTCCCAGGAACTCGTCTAAAATTACCTCGGGAGTTCCTCCAGAAGTTCACCAATAATTCCACCAGGAATTCTAAGGGAAGTTTTCCAGGAGTTCTTCTGAAATTCCCGTGCATTTTTTCCAGAAGTTCATTGGGAACTCCTCCAGGAGATTTTGGAGAATTCCTGCAGGACTTCCCCGAGAATCTCCGGAGGGATTCCCGGAGGAATTTCCCGCAGGAATCCCCGAAACAATTTTTGGAGCAATCCACTGAGGAATTTCTGGAGTAATCTTCGGAATCTCCATAGGAATTCCAGATGGAATCCCCATAGGAATTCCGGGAGGAAACTCTGAAGGAACTCCTGGAGGAATCTCCGAATAAATTCCTGAGGGAATCTTTGAAAAAAAAAAATCCTGCAAGAATCTCCGAAGGAATTCCTAAAGGAAGGTTTTCTACGAGGAATTTCCGAAAAAAAAATACTGCAGGGATCTATGGAGGAGCTCCCAAAAGAATCTCCGAAGGAATTCCTGGAGGAATCTCAGGAGAAATTTCTGGAGAAGTTTCCGGAGGAGTAGGAGTCTCCGGTGGAATTTCTTTAGGAATTGCTGGAGAAATCTGATGTCACTCCTGGTGAAATCTTTAAAGAAAATCCTGGAGAAATACCAGAAGAAACTATAAGAGGAACCTTCTGGAGAAATCCCGGAAGAAGTTGCTGGAGGAACGATTTCCCAGATAAATAAAGTATTCTTTTAAAAAAAAATTACCCCGAAAAAAAATACCAGAGAAATCCCGGTTGAAATTATTGGATGTTGGTTCGTAAAAACTCCTGGTAGAATCTTAGAAAACACCTCTGGAGAAAACCCTGAAGGATCTCCTAGAAGATCCCATGCTATTAAATCATGAGGAAAAAAGTATTAAAAGGATTTTTTGTAGAACTTCTAATGAAAATCTCAGAAAAATTGTATAAGAATCCCTGGTGAACTCGTGCTGGATTTTCCAATGGAACATCTGTAAGAATTTTAAGAGGATTTTCTGCGAAATCCCAAAGAAACCTTTCGTACGGAGTGTTAGAAGATTCATCACAAAGAATCCCTCGTGGATCTTTATTAAATTCCCATTAAATTTTCCGTGATGCTTTGTCCAAGTATTTCTTAAAAAAAATCAATAAAGTAATCGTCACAGTCCCTACAGAAATCCCCCCGCCGTAGTCCGAGTTGCAGAATTTATAATTAGTATCTAACCATAGTTCTCGCTGTAATACCATTAAAAGTCGCCCCATAATCCCAGCGCAATCATCAGTATTTCCCTTGGAACGCTTCACAACTCCGTTGGCATCTCACTGTCTAGATTTTCCCCAGAAGCCCACCCAAGAGCTATAAATTGAATTATTCTCCCCAAACGCGCGCGAAAAAGTACATTTCAATTTCAATCACATTTTCTGAGGAAACGCGCGAAAGTCCAAATCGTAAACAATAAGACCAGGAAACGTCAAAGAATTAGAACAATTTATCTGGCAATCGCCAATATGCAGTGCCCATCCATTCACATCCTTCATACAGCATAGTTTCGTTAAAATGCTGTCAGTTAAACAAATGTCAAAATTATTTACGGAAAAAGGAGGAATTTTACTTGAGCGCTCTACTTGGGAGCAGGAAACTAAGCTTAATATTTATGCAACATTATGACGTTGAGTCATAGAACCATGCCACAGAATCATAGAATCATGTCGCTGAGTCATAAAACCATAAAATAGCGGCAAGAAGCACTGCACCAAAACCAACTCGCCATAATAGCTTAACATAACAAACGTAACGATGAAGCTGTGTGTACGGCAAAACTCGTCATGATACCATGCCGATTTTTTATGGTGTATATCCATAACATAAAAACACGCATTTATCGTCCAATCATGACGCATTTTGCCAGTCTCGGGTTACGATTTTTTACTCGTGTGTAATGCGATTTGTCTTTGTCTAAAACGACCATTTCCAGCTTCTCTTCGACACACACCAGTTGACAAAGTTGTTCCATCTAATACTAAATCAATCCTCGCAAATTTGCTTACTAATCAAGTCAAATCAGACACACACTCTCTACGGAGGTACTGGTACTGCAAGTCGGTTCCGGGAATCGCCCGCAAATGCGCGTTCCAATCGAGTTCGTCGCCATCGCGAGAAGAACGCTGGTTGACTTGACTGACTGTGATCGACCAGGAACAGAATAGAATTTTAATGGCGTGTGATTTCCATAAAATATGCGTGTGCGGATCCTCCTTTCACCCTCTTCCTCGCAACAGTCAGAAGCACCTCCGCAAGCTGTGGAAGAGCTACAAAACACCATAAAATATCACACCGCGGCTCTTTACGAGCAGCACACAGCGACGTCGACGGGGGATAGGATAGTGCAGAAACGTCTGCGCGCAAAGTTCTCATGACGAATACGGTTATGTATGGCGACGTACGACATGGATTTGCGTACGTCTCCGAGAAACAACGAAACGATTCCGGCCGGCTTGTTGTGGAAGCAAGCCGGTAGTAGTAGTGCGTGGGATTGATTGCCTTTTGCGTTTTTCTAACAGGCGATCGCGACCGGAGTGCGCCGCACTGTACGTACGTACAGTTGCGGACAAAATGTTAGCATCAGTCGGTGTAGTGGAGCTAAGTCAGAGAGGATTTGGCTATTTTATCTAGGGGGGTCTCAGGAGCCTTTGAAGGGCGTTACAAAGGGTTTCAAGAGAGTTTTAAGACATTTAAGAGAGTTTCGGGGAGTTTCAGGATCTCTCAGGGAGTTTTAAGGGTGTGCCGAGAGGTTGTAGGAGCGTTTGACAGAATTTCGGAGGCGTTTTATGGGGTTTTCAAGAGCATTTCAGGAACATTCTGATGCATTCTAAAGGCGCGTCCCAAAGAATTTCAGAGACGTTTCAAATCGGTTAAGGAGATTTCAAGGGCCAATTTCAGGAGCGCTTCAAGGGGTTTACAGGATCGTTTCAGGAGGGTTTCAGGAACCTTCAAAGGGTGTTCCAAGCGATTTCAGGGGTATTTCAAATGGATTACGAGATTTCAAGGGCGTTTCAATGGTATTATGTTGATTTCAGGGGCATGGCATTTTAGAGGTGATTCTAGGGGTTTTAGGTGTTTTTTTTTCTGAAGTGAGACGCCCTGGAACCCTGTGAAGCCCCGTGAGACCTCCTGAAACTCGCTGAGACCTTCTGGAAACGCTTCTGAAACTATCTGAAGTGCCCCCTGAAATCCCCGATAAGCCCCCTGAGACCCCCTAGGATTTCCTGAAATACACCTGTGAGGTAATCCGGGTAGTCCTACTGGAGTGGCTCCTGCCAGCTCCAGCTTATGAGAGATGTGATATTCTGGCGGAGAGTACCGCCTTTACCCAAGGAGGTAACATTTTGAGGATGATGGTGGTAGATCACCACTTTTAAATGCCCAGAAACGCTTGAGAGACCCCCTGCGACCCATTAGAAAACTTTCAGACCTTTTGACACCCCCTGATACCCTCTGGAATGACCTTGAAGCATCCAGGAACTCCCTGAAACCATATTGGAACCCCTGAAACGCCTTTGAAGCCCTCTAGAAAATCCCTGAGAACCTTTAGAACGCCCATTAGACCCTTTAAATAACCACAGAAAAAGTGCCCCATGGACCTCATGAAACCTCACTGAAACTCCTTCGGGCTCCCTGAAGCGCTCGTAACAACAGCCATATCTGTTATACTGAGTAATGTTACATAATAACCTGCGGTTACTGGAGCAATCTGAAGTCTACTTGTCTATTATAACCTTCGGGACATTCAGGGTCGTCCAAACTGTTTTATAATGAAGTCCTTCAAATCTACCAGAATAACTTTATGTGGATTCGTCATAAATAATAGGCTCTTGAAATCTCAACTGTCATTAAGAGCCAAACTACCTTGGAGTTCAGAATTTCATATTTACATTCGTAACAACAGCCATATCTGACATACTGAGTAACGTTGCATAATCAACCGCGGCTACTGGAGCAATCTGAAGTCTACTTGTTTATTATAAACATACAGTCGAGACTCTTATAAGATCACTGGTCGGGGGGCGCAATAGGAATCCGCTTAATAGGAGACTAAGAGCTTATGGGATTTCTGCTTTTTGGGGGTGTGGCCTATTATCTCGGGTGTGTTAAGAGTTAGCGCAATACTTTCTTCGGCAAAGTTTTAGGGCTTGATAAGATCTACCATTTAGAACTTTGGTTCATATGAATAGTTGGCAAATTGGCCGCTAGAGGGACCATCAACAGTTTGATGCTAAATTGCACTACAGGAACCATATCAGGTTGTCAAGCAAACGTTACGATATGCGACAGCTCGAGACCCTGATAATTTGGAAGTACAGTGTCTTCGGGAAAGTTGTTGGGCACGCCAATAACTTACTGACGATGAGTTGCGAGGTTCGAGATCCCTTCACTGGGCGGCGCTAGTGAGCAAGTGAATTTTCAAAACCTCATATCTCAGAATCCCGATAACTTAGAAAGTTGGTGTCTTCGGCAAAGTTGATCAGTATGACATGAAATTACATAAAAATAAACACTTGTTCCGCAATTCTGCCACTAAGTGGCGTTTATCGGGTGTTTCGTCTTTTTTTACTTTTTTTGGGTTTTTCGGCTTGGCAAAACTAGTGTCGCTCCCCCGATAACTTAGAAAGTTGGTGTCTTCGTCAAAGTTGATCAGAATGACATAAACTTACATAGAAATTAACCCTTGTTTCGCAGTTCCGTCACTAGGCGGCGCTAGTGAACATGCAAATTTTAGAAATCTCATAGCTCAGAATCCTGATAACTTAGAAAGTTGGTGTCTTCGGCAAAGTTGATTAGTATGACATAAACTTACATAAAAATAAACACTTGTTTAAAAATTCTGCCACTAGGCGGCGTTCACCGGTTTTTTCGTATTTTTTTTACTTTTTTGGGGTTTTTCGGCCTCACTAGCGCCGCCTAGTGGCAGCATTGCGAAACAAGTGTTAATTTTTATGTAAGTTTATGTCATTCTGATCAACTTTGCCGAAGGCACCAACTTTCTAAGTTATCAGGATTCTGAGCTAAGAGATTTCTAAAATTTGCATGCTCACTAGCGCCGCCTAATGACAGAATTGCGAAACAAGGGTTAATTTTTATGTAAGTTTATGTCATTCTGATCAACTTTGACGAAGACACCAACTTTCTAAGTTATCAGGGGGAGCGACACTAGTTTTACCAAGCCGAAAAACCCCAAAAAAAAGTCGAAAAAAGACGAAAACACCCGGTAAACGCCACCTAGTGGCAGAATTGCGAAACAAGTGTTTATTTTTCTGTAAGTTTATATCATACTGATCAATTTTGCCGAAGACACCAACTTTCTAAGTTACGAGGATTCTGAGCTATGAGATTTCTAAAATTTGCATGTTCACTAGCGCCGCCTAGTGGCAGCATTGCGAAACAAGTGTTAATTTTTATGTTAGTTCATGTCATACTGATCAACTTTGCCGAAGACACCAACTTTCTAAGTTATCGGGATTCTGAGATATGAGGTTTTGAAAATTTACTTGCTCACTAGCGCCGCCCAGTGGAGGAATTTCGAACGTCGCAACTCATGGTCAGTAAGTTATTGGCGTACCCAACAACTTTCCCGAAGACACTGTACTTCCAAATTATCAGGGTCTTGAGCTGTCGCATATCGTAACGTTTGCTTGACAACCTGATATAGTTCCTGTAGTGCAATTTAGCATCAAATTGTTGATGGTCCCTCTAACGGCCAAGTTGCCAACTAATCATATGAACCAAAGTTCTAAATGGTAGATCTTATCAAGCCCTAAAACTTTGCCGAAGAAAGTATTGCGCTAACTCTTAACACACCCGAGATAATAGGCCACACCCCCAAAAAGCCGAAATCCCATAAGCTCTTAGTCTCCTATAACGCTCACCCCTGTCTAGTAGGAGTTCGTTTAATAGGAGTCCGTTTAATAGGAATTCGTTTAGTAAGAGACTCGACTGTATTAGATTACGGTTTGGATAACCTAGGAACCTCCGAATAATCTGATACTGTCTATTGAACTTTCAGAATACTTACTGGGAAAGATAGAATACAAATCGAAGCTTAGTATAATTAAATAAGTTACTGTTCTCCCGTAGACCTTAGGATCTAAACTGAAGAACAATTTGGATGACCTAGGATATTTCGACTGATCTGATACTTTTTATTGATCTTTCAGAAGACTTACTGGACATGATAGGTGACAAAATGTAGCATTGTATAATGAAAGATGTTACTGTTACATCCGTAGACTTTAAGATCTAAACTCAAGAACAGTTTGGATGATCTAGTCCAGAAAAAATATGTTGCATCATATCCTACCTTTTTTATGTTATTGAGCACCAAAACCACTAAAATACGTAGAAAAAAAACTCTATAATAACTCTTGGAAAAATTCCGGCTTCAAAAGGTTAAAACGCCTCTGAGATCTCCTGGCACTTTTTAAAAATGCCTGAAATAGCCCTGAGACCCTCTGGATCACCCCAGGAACCCCCTGAAACCCCTTGATGCGCCCCTGAGATCTCAAAAACGCTTCTGAAACCCCTTGAAACCCTCTGAAACCCCATGGTACGACCCTGAGATCCCCTGAAAGAACTTCTAGGGTAATTTCTGGATAAATTCTGGGTAACATTCTTGAAGAGATCCCAGAATGAATTACGGGAAGAAACCGTGAAAGAACTTCTAATGGAATCCAAGATAGAGTTCCTGGATAATCGGGAAAAATCGCAGGAGGAGATCCTAGAGGAATCGAGGAAGGAACACCAACTAACACTCCTGAAATAATCCCAGAAGAATCTCCCTGATGAATCTTAGAAGCAACTCCTGGAGGAATCGCAAAGAACCTTTGGACGAATCTTCGACAGAATTCCTGGATAAATCCCAGAAGGACATTCTAGAGGGATCTCGGACAATACTTCTGGTTAAGTAATCGAGTTAAAATCCTCGAGGGATTCAAGCAGAAACTCCAGCAGCAACCGGAGGAGGAATTTTTGAAACAATCTCAGCAAGTGCTCCTGGAGTAGTTCCTCTCAGCAGAAGGAATCCACAAAAGGTGGAATTCCAGAAGGAACTTCCCAAATAGGCTCTTGGAGAAGCCCTAGAAAGAAGAAGCTCCTGGTTAAGCTTCATTCAGCCAACGTACATTTTTCACCTTCGAAAAAGCACAAAAATTGTCAACTTCCTGAAAAATTCTTCTAATTTGTGATGCTGGGGACATGGGTGCCTGGTCCACATGGTTGCGGAGCTATTGCGGATTCTCTTGGGGTACCAAAATTAGCCACATACTTTGCGCAACATACACTCCCGTTCAAAAGTTTGGGGTTACCCCCTCAAAAACATGTCATTTTTTAGGCCCATATCTCCGCCAATTTGCGTCCGATTTCAAAACCCTAGGTTTCATTCAAAAGATAACAAATCAAACTTTGAACATGATTTAAAAGAAACTTTTTCAAAAAAAATTGTATGTAAACTTAACCCAAAGTTGCCAAATTTTCTAAAAAATGAATATAAACTTACGGCAGTGTCGCTGGAAGCTGGGTCGACCAAATTTTAAGATGAGAGCGCTCATATGGCCCATTTTCTATTAGCTTTCAAATGCTTTTTACAGAACTTAGCTAAAAAATCTAGAAAAAAAGTTATTGAGTAAACTAATCCTTGATGTCATCGACCAAAAGTTTGGGGTCACCCCTCAATATGATGTATCGGCCAAAAGTTTGGGATCACTTTCGTAAAACATGGAAAAGTGATTTGGTGATATCTTCGTCATCTATAGTTCAATTTTAGTTATTATTTTTAAGTTTCTTTGACTTATTATCTATTGAATGAAGGGTTTTGAAATCGGACGCAAATTGGCGGAGACATGGGCCTAAAAAAATGACATGTTTTTGAGGGGGTGACCCCAAACTTTTGAACGGGAGTGTATATCTCAAGATTCCGATGATGTAGAAGTATAGTGTCTTCGGCGAATTTGTTCAACAGGGTAAGAACTAACTGGCAACGGTGACTTTGGTTCGCGATTCGGCCGCTAGGCGGCGCCATTGTCAAAAAAGGTCAAACCCTCATATCTCAGAAACCTGATAAGATAGAATGATGCTGTCTTCGGCAAAGTTCTTCAGCAAGCTTTGAACTATCTGATAGTAAAGTCTTTGATTCGAGATTTATCCACTAGTTGGCGCCTTGTGTCTGAAAAATTCAAACACGTATATCTCGATACCCTAATGAAGTACAAGCATGCCGTTTTCAGCAAAGTTGTTCAGCAAGCTAAGAACTATCTGGCAATGGCGTCTTTGGTTCGGGAATCGTCCGTTCCGTAGAGCCAGGGTACAAAATGTTCCAGCTTCTATATCTCAGAATCCTGATAAGATGGAATGATGCCGTCTTCAACAAATTTCTTCGGCAAGCTAAAACTGTCTGGTAGTTGAGTCTTTGATTCGTGATTCATTCGCTAGGTGATTCGCTCACTGTCTTTAACCCCCTGCAGAAAAATTTTGTCACCCCACAATATTGCTTCTTTTGCTCCGTTTTTTCTTCCGGGAATTTTTACAGGAACTCTTCCGGGAAATTTTCCAGGAATTCCTCTGGGAATTCCACCAAGAAATTTATCCAAGAATTCCACTGGGAATTCCTAAAGAACTTTCTCCAAGAATTTCTTCAGGAAATCTTCCAAGAATTCCTCTAGGACATCCTTCAGAAGTTTCTCCGGGAAATCCTCCAGGAATTTCTCTGGGAATTCTTCCAGGAACTCCTTCAGGGATTCCTTCAGGAATTCCAGCGGACATTCATTCAGGAAATTTACCAGGAATTTCTCCAGGAATTCCACAAGGAATTCCACCAGGAACTCCACCAGGAATTCCACCAGAAATTTCCCTTGGAATTCCTCTAGAAATGTCTCCGGGAATTCTTCCGCAATTTTTTCCAGGATTTCCTCTAGGACCCTCATCAGGAACTCTTGCGGAGATTCCTTCAGGAATTCCTTCGGTAATTTCCCCAGTAATTCTTCTGGGAATTTCTCCAGGAATTCCTCCAGGAGGAGGAAATCCGGATCCTTCGAGAATTTCCCCAGGAATATCTCAATGAGTTCCTCCGGGAATCACTTCATGAATTGCTCCGGGATATCCCTCAGGAATTCTTTCATGAATTTCACCAGGCTGGATTTCTCCGAGAATTTTTCTAATAATTCTTCCAGGAGTATCAACGGGAATGTCTCCGGGAATTCCTTCGGGAATTGCTGCAGGAAATCCGCCAGGAATTGCTTCGGAAATTTCATCAAGAAATTGTCCGGGAAATCCTCCAGAAAATCTTCCAGGAATTCTCGGAGAAATTCCCGGAGAAATTTCTCTGGGAAATTCTTTAGGAAAGCTTTCGGTTTTTTTTTTTAAATCCACTGGGAATTTCTCCAGGAAGTCTTCCTTCAAGAAATCTTCCGTAACTTTTGTTTCAGGAAACCCTCTGAGAATTTCTCTAGGAATTCGTCTGGGAATTTCTCCAGGAGTTCCTCCTTGGATTTCTCCAAGAATTCCTCCGGGAAATTCTCCAGAAATTCCACTAGAAATTTCTTCTGGAAATCCTTCCAAAATTTCTCCTGGAATTCAACTAGGAATTTCTTTACGGTTTCCTCCAGGAATTTCTCCGGGAAATCTTCTAACACTCCTATGAGCAATTCCTCCGGTGATTCCTTCAGTAATTTCTTCAGGACTTTATCCGTGATTATTTCCAGGAATTCTCCCAGGGATTCCTCCAGGAATTTCCTCAGGTGATTCCTCCAGAGATTCCTCCAGGATTTTCCTCCGGGAAATCCCCCAGGAAGGACGATTCCGTGAAGAATTTTCCAGAGGAATTACTGGAGAAATTACCGGAGGAATTCCTAGATAAACTTCCTGAGGAATTCCTGGAGGAAACCCTAGAGGGATTCTCAGAGGAATACTTGGAGAAATTCCCAGAGGATTTCCTGAGGAAATCCCGAAGATTTCCTTTAAAAATTCCCGGAGGAATTTCCGAAAGAATTCCCAAAATAATTCCTGGAGGATTTCCTGAAGAAATAACCGGAGACATTCTCGGAGGAATTCCTAGAGAAATTCCCGAAGGAATTACAGGATAAATTCCCGAAGATATTCGTAAAGGAAGTCCAAGAGGAATTCCAGGAGAAATTCCCTGAGGGTATTGTGAGAAAAAAAAATCACGGAAGACTCCCTGAAGAGATTCCTGGAGAAATTTCCAAAGGATTTTCTTGAAAAAAATAGAAAGGTTTCCTTAGAAAGTAGATTCCTAGAGAAATTTTTGGAGGACATCCCGGAGAAATTCCTGAAGAAAATCCCGGAGGAGTTTGAACATTTTTGGCACTGGCGCCGCCTGGCGGCCGAATCGCGAGCCAAAGTCGCCGTTGCCAGTTAGTTCTTAACCTGTTGAACAAATTCGCCGAAGACACTATGCTTCTACCTCATCGGGATCTTGAGATATACGTTGCGCAAAGTATGTGGCCAATTTTGGTACCCCAAGACAACCCGAGCAGGAACAAATAACTAACACATAACTACAGCATACCAACATCAGGTATCATACCAAGACGAGGTATTGGTCGGTTACCCAGGTATTGAAAATTACTTATTTTGGTATTTTCTAGGTATTTATAAAATACCTCGACGAGTTATTGGTTTGGTGTTGAGGACTGCTTGAGGTATTATTCAATTATGGAAAAATCACTACATATTCCTATGGAAAAATCGCCTGTTATTATTTAGGTATTGCCATACCTATAGTCATTATTCACGTGTTATGCACAGAATACACACAAGTTATTATTTTAGGTATTTTACCTCTTATGCAGGGCTACTTAATACCTCATTCAGGTTGTAGGTATTCGGTTTTCCATACCTGAGTTAGTTATTCTTTAGCTATTTTCTCCTGCTCGGGAATCCGGAATAGCTCCGGAACCATGTGGACCAGGCACCCATGTCCCTGGCATCATGAACTAGAAGAGTTTTTCGGGAAGTTGTGAAAATTTCATCAAAATACATTGAAAAACAAAAAAGTCATGACCATTTTTGTGCTTTTTCGAAGGTGGAAAATGTACGTTGGCTGGATGAAGGTTAATCTTAGAAGGAAATCCTGCAGGAATCCCAGAAAGAATTTTGGAAGGAATCTTCATAAAGAGAAATCCTAGAAGTATCTTCTTGAGGAACCCAAGACGGGACTGTTTTTTAGGAATCGCTGGGATAATCACAGAAGCGGCACCTAGATGAATGCAGGAAGAAATTCTCAGGCGTATTGGGTTGTTTAGCTAATAAAATATTGCCGGATATCCTTGAGAAAAACAGTTTACATTTTAAGAAAGAACTCCTACAAGGAATCCTTTATGAGTTTCTTGGGTAGGTCTTGCAAAGAATTTTTGAAAAAAAATCCAGGAGAAACTCCTCGATGAGTTTCGGATGAAATACCTGTAGAAACTTCGTAAATAACCATTTTGAGAATTCCTCTATGGATGTTTTCTGGATTTCTTTTCAAGATTACTTTCTGAGACTCCTTCTGAAGTTTCTTCTATGATCGAGGAGTTCCTCCGGTATTTTTCAAGAAGTTTCTTCTGGGATTCTTGCGTCTGAGATTCCTTCAGGAGCTCTGTCCGTGATACTTTCCAGGAGTCCCTTCTGAGAATTCTCCATGAGTTTCCTCCAGAGTATTTATTTACGAGATTCCTCCAGGAATTCCATCAGTAATATATTTTTAGTAATTCTTCATACGATTCGACAGGGATTTTTTTTCGGGATTCTTTCTAAGATTCTTCCAGTAGTGTATGGTAGTACTAAGACGGGCTGTTTTTCTATCTTTACTTACGAGCTTTTTATCACGGGGCTAATTCATCTCGTGACCTTCGGCTTTACTCCTCTTCCGTGGAAAGAACCTACATTTGGTTAGTTTGTCAGGAGTGGGAATCGATATCAGGTCTTCGGCGTGATAGTCAAGTGTCGAGGCCCGCTCCATTCGTACTGTTGTAATGCTTAGGTAGTAGGAGAAGTTATTTGGAAGTTACACATTTTTCGGCAGCTTTGTTGTTTTAGTCTATGGGGTGTTTTCTAAATCCCGGCCTAAATTAGGCCGGCAAAAAACCTTCATGACAAAAAAAAATGCGAAAATAGCTAAAGTCACCAAATCTCCAAATTCCGCCAGCAGAAAGAGTGTGTCCGTACAGCACAAAAGTAAGGTGCCAATTGTTATTTGACAATATCCGATACTTTTGACCATCACTGTCCGGTACCTGTTGCCTTTTAACAACTTACTTGGGCAGGCAGCACGCGTAAACTCGCAGGAATAATAATTTTTAATGATGGAAATTTTATTGCATTTCGTTTCGAAGGTGAATGATTCAATCAGTGTTGCAAAAATTCAATTCATTCATTTGAACACTAACCAACCAATCTGTTCAATCATTTTTCCTTCTAGTTATGTTCAAAACGATTTCATTCAATCAGAGCACCTATCAAATGAGAAGCGAATCATTGTCAATTGAATAAATTGTCACTCGAATGAGTAGCTTAACTCTAAACACGAAAAACCCCGCGAAATTCCGCCAGACTGAAAAAATATCGAATGTCGGGTCAAAGTCGGATCAATTTTTATCGAATGTTGGGCCACTGTTGGACCAACATCGATCAACTATTGGGTCTAAGTTGGGTTTGGTGGCCAAAATAAAAATAGGTGTATGATAGGTTGATGTCGGGTTTGACGTCATCAACGATGGTAAAAGCTTTGAACCTACAACACCACACATTTATGCTTCCTAGCTGGGGCTCAATTTAATGATATGTGCCTTGACTCAGGCTGGGGCTGATGTCAATTGAATGATCAGAGGCTATTCAATTGATATTCCAATAGTAAATGGAAAAATGAGTGATAACCATTCTCAATTTCAGCTTTAAATGTCGGTTGATACTGACACTTTGCACCACTGGATTCAATACTGTTGTCGCCACACTCCTCCCACGAACCGGAGATAGAACAGATGTTGGAAGAGACCACTGAGTCAGTGGTTCGATCATCATAGGTAGTCACTTGTTTGACGACTTTACTCACAAAGGGTGCCAACTATCCGGACTTAGGGGCGCCTTTGTTGGGCTTCACGCAGTAGGCTACCAACTGCCACGGGTCAAGAAGCCCCACCGAAATCACGGCTAACTGCGTCGTGTAACCTTTTCGAAGCCCCGAAATCAGTGCACCTTTAATTAACCCGAATTCTAGGAACCCATTCCGACCTGCCACCGAGATAATTCCGGAGCGCACCTCTCCTCGCGCTTTCTATAAGCGAATGATTCGAGGAAGCACAACCCGGTGTGTCGCTGTTTTCAAAACATATCGGGAAGGTTTGTCAAAAGATTATCGCCACCGGCGAACGCGAACCCTGGAATACATCCAGTGGTAGAGAGGTGCGGCCTGCTTCGATGACGAGGGAGTAACGACCTTTTCGGGTGAAAAGTATCAAATTTTGATGGAAAGAAGAAACCACAAACCAGTAGGAAAATATACATAATAAATCAATAAAAAATCAACAGTCTCTTTCCCATCCCGATCATCGTTTACCGATATTCTAACAGGCATCGTGTTTTTGTGGATGGATAAAAAAAAACGTAGAGAACGGGTTGAGAATAGTTTAACCAGTGAGTCGTCGCCGTCTTCGTCGGTGGTGGCGCACGGTTTTGACGAGAATTAATAAACCATTCAGAACAAGGTGCGACACTGCCTGTGGGACAAAGGGGGACAACCTGGTTGGATGATCCGGGTGCTTTCCACCCCCCTTAGGACTCTGCCTTGATTGCGTCAGAACAGTAGAATGCGATGCGATATGGGGGGGAGGAAAAGTTCCCATGAAATATGAACGCTTTTTTAATGTTCAATAGGAGAAATGCAAGTCCTTTCTTTCGTTTGGCATGTTGTTTGCAGAACAATGCAAGGTTGGGTTGCTGAATGATGAACTCAGGTGGTGAATACATAAACGTAGGTCGTTGTTGTTTCTTGAAAATGATTAACGGCATTTCTTCCATATGGATGATGTAGTAAAACTTTGATGTCCATGTTGATAACAAAATGTGCGTAAAATAGCAAATTGCGAAAACAAAATCAAAAGCCATAGAAGTTGTAGATTTACTTGTTGCTGAGAAAAACTTTGATTTTTCATGTAGGGGGTAGGGGCATAATAGACACCCTAAGAAAATGGTTACTTTGAACCAGTAAAGGAGAGGAAAACATATTATCAGTCAAACTTTTCTAAACTTGTTTAAAACTATGTTCACGTTGATAAGAAGACATACAAAAGAATGGAAGAGAAAATGGAATTGATTTTGAAAGACTTTGCATGGGGTGAACAATTGGTGATAAATTTCGCGCCTCTTTTACTCACGAGGGTTAACACTCTATTGTTCAAACTCTCTGAATTAAAAAAAGTGTTAAATTTTAGGTGTTGAAAAATTTTACGGGGCGAAACGTCCGCTGACATTTTTCGCTTTGACTAGTAATGAAATGTAACTTCCATTCAACTCTCATTTAACTATTCACAACAGCTATGAGAGATTACAGATGCTTGTAGTAGTTAATCGGTCAATGTCAATCGCTTGAATTCTTACTTCAAATTAAAAATCTTTTTGACGCAATTTATTTATAAGAATATTTCTGGCGTTTGATTTAAATAAGTCGTAAGGTTGCTGTGGTTCGTATGCATTAGCATTAGCATTAGCATTAGCATTAAGCGAGTCGCACAAATTCGTAGGTGGTACAGTCCTAGACCGCTGTTATGAGGGTTGCCTCCTTCCCGTCCGAACCAAAGCACAAAGATTTGGGACTAATCTCTGACTCTTATACAAGACTGACGCAATCCTCCAATGGTCGAGCACTGTCCTGGCCACGTCCTTGCGACTGCTGAGGAATGGGAAAGGATGGTTAGTTTTGGACACCTATGAAAAATGTAGACAACTCTACGATCTCTCAGGCCTAGGTGTCACGGGAATTTGGGTGTTGTTAGTGGAAGGGTAAACTCCAAAGGATACGCTTGGTTAACGTTCAGGCACACCATTGTTAGACTGCTTCGAATCAGTTGTCTGCCCAATTCATCCGTCATCTTGTTGGCATTTGGTTGAATTACTAGATTCTTCGGTTGATAATCTGAAATATAAAATAATATTAACATCGTACGTCAAATAAGCTACATATTAGTGATACGCTCGCCACAGTTACATATTTTTAAAATATTATTTATATCGTACGATACAGGTTGCTGTGATTCGTATGCAGATTACTTATTCAATTCGAACGTCAGATTTGTTAGTCACACTCATTTAAGATTCACAAAATCCCTACATTTTTTTTAACTTTCGCCATGATCCACACAGCCAAGGAATAAGTAAAAAACAATCTTACCGATCCCTCAGCACCTTTGACAGTTAGTTACTCAGATTCAGCGATTGTGTTTTTTTTTTTGTGAGAATCAGCTAACAAGCGTCACTTTTTACTAATATCTCAGTGAGTTTGCTGTACAGTCAGCAGCTGTGTGAGAATAGCCGAATTCGCAAATATTATTATATCTAGTGTATGATTTCAAAATAAGTAGCCTTAATAGATATTTTTTCGTGACGTAATTTATGGATGTTCCTCTTAAGTCATGTAATGCAAAAAAATCCATTTCAAAATTATCCCTACCATTCTATTGTTTTTGCATGGGACGTTCACAGACCACCCACTTCACCTTACAAAGCGTGACGTAATTTGTGTGCGTACCCCATTATTACGTAATTTTTAGTTGGCCATGTTTTCTACTTTACAATTTATCTATTGATCTATGTATGTATTGTTTCATTCTGTTAATTTAAACTCAAGGAAGCGAATATACATACAGGAAAATTATTTTTTCTTGATTTTCCAGACGGGAGTTTGCTTTGGAAAACTCAAAAACGCAGAAGACAGTACTAAGCTTGCCGGGATAATTCGTAATCAATAAAATTTAAAGGATAGCTATGATCGAATTGATGAAAACTTATGGGCAACTGTAGGGGGCGAACATTAGAGTGGAGGTGAGGCGAAGATTGAATTTTGGGGGGCGAAAAATAAATCACAAAGCAATATTGAAAATTGTTATTTTAATGTATTAAATCTTCATTTAATGGTACTTTTGAGCTGGGTTATCACTGAATGAAGGATAATTAGCAAGAATCACTAAAGAAACATAGATATTTTCAGAAATATATGTTGAAACTCAATAATTTGGATAGTTCAATGCTTTAGGGGGGCGAAATCTAGTGCTTTTACCCTACTACAATTCTAACATTCCAAAAACACCCCGCTTTTATAACTTCAAACGCTTTTCCCGGCTGTGCCCTGCACGAATCAAATCGAATCCACTCCATGTAACGGCATTTGGCATGGTTCGCGACAACTCAATACAAACACACTAAGGGTACTCACTAAACAGATTAAATTGCTGGTTAAGCCATGATTTTCTGCTTATTTGAAATGTTTCATGATTTTGCGAATTAAATAATCAAACTGATTGATTGATTTGTCTTTATTAAAGAGACTTTCAGCCCTTGGCTGGTTCGTCTCTTTAAATAATCAAAGACGTTTAATCAGTTTAATCAGTTTACACCCTATTAAGTGAATCCCCCTACTATCCAGAAATGGGATACTTCGAACAAAATGACTTTTCTTCATCGGTTTTATCTGTAGTCACTTCGTTAACCACTCACAAAACACAATAGTTTCGGAATCATTTCAGATTATATTTGCACTTTTTTAACTTCAAATAGTTTTAATTCTTCCGGATTTTCACGAAAACTAGCGGAGAAAAATTCTGCTGTCACGAAAACACGTCTGATCTCCATGGATGATTTCCGCACAAAACTCGTAAAACACGCTAAAGGTTACGAAAATCGATGCAATTTGATGTGTTTGGTTCAGACATGTTCCACCGGATCACTCAATTGGCCATAATTCCAGAACACCTTGACCAATTTGGTCCACACTGTTGTTAAATACCGATTCGATCCATGCTAAAATCCGTCTAATCGGCCAACAGTGTATTAAGGCAATAATAAATAATATTAAGGCTTTGTACGCCATCATCAGCATCGGCAACCATGTTGAATATGTGGCACGAAATTCCAAAGTGATAATGGATCATTGAGGCCGTCTTTTCCGCAACTCACCGCATCAATACAAAAGCTCCACCGTATATGGACGGTAACACAGTGACAGCAGTCGAATTACGTCTAACACACAAGGCTACGGTGGCGCTATCTGTTCGTTTCATAGCGGCCGTTTTAGTTATTTTAGTGATCCATTCATGAAAGTCGCTCAGTCACGGAAGCGAATATGCGTATGAATACTTTTTCTGCTGCGTGACTGCAGAAGTATCAGTTTTTATTACTTAAAAAAAAACGCGAGGCTAACAATCATTTTTTTAAATTCTTCAGTCACTTAACCTAATTTACAGCTCTATTGTCCACTAGGGCACTGCGTGAGCGATTCCAATTGGAAGCTGTACATACACTTTGTACAGCGCCTAAATGTATTCTATTTCTAATTGTACTACATAGAACTGGTGGCCGTTGCGCTGCTTTCACTTTCTACCCTATCATGGTAGAATGATGAGCTCGAGCATGTTGATGTATGTTGGTTGTTCCTGTTTCCAGTCCGATTGGGGGTCCATTATGGGTTGCCGTTCACCGATGTCCAAGTATCCGGGTTCATTTGAGCCATGGGCTCAGAAGAGGGTCAGTGTCAGCTGCTCTCAGGGAGAAAGAGCAACTGACGAAAGTGCCGGGGCTGGGATCGAACCCATGACCATCTGCTTATGAAGCAAACGTAGGCTAACAATCATTGTAAATCAGAAAAACAAAAATTCCTTTGAAAGCTTAGTAATGCATCATGTCACCTTAAAAGTGAGTGAACTTTTTTGTGAACAGACATACATACATACATACATACATACATACATACATACATACATACATACATACATACATACATACATACATACATACATACATACATACATACAAAACAAAACGGAGGTACTTTTGGTGAGCAACTGCAAGGCAGTGCAGCGAGTGGAAATCTCCGTCGGAGAACACGTAGTAGCGTCGAAGCGAGAGCTGAAGCACCTGGGTGTGATGATTGACGATCGGCTAAACTTTAATAGCCACGTCGACTATGCCTGTGAAAAGGCGGCGAAGGCGATCAACGCACTGTCGAGGATTATGCCAAACACCGGTGGTCCGAGAAGCAGCAAGAGGCGGTTGCTAGCTAGTGTGTCATCTTCGATACTGCGGTACGGAGTCCCAGCCTGGGGTGCAGCGCTGAAATCAAAGCGAAATCGGATGAAGCTAAACAGCGCGTTCCGGCTCATGGCCATGCGAGTAACGAGCGCGTATAGAACAATATCGTCGGAGGCAGTTTGTGTGATTGCAGGGATGATCCCGATCTGCATCACCTTGGAGGAGGACATCGAGTGCTATGAGCGGAGGAGGACCAGCCAAGTGAGAACGTTGGTGCGAACGGCCTCAATGACAAAGTGGCAACAGGAATGGGATTCCACGGAGAAAGGGAGATGGACCCATCGGCTCATCCCTGATGTGTCGACTTGGGTGAACAGGAAGCACGGAGAAGTGAACTTTCACCTAACCCAGTTTTTGTCTGGTCACGGCTGCTTCAGGCAGTACCTACATCGGTTTGGCCATGCCGCTTCGCCCTTTTGCCCGGAGTGCGAGAACGTGGAGGAGACACCGGAGCACGTAGTGTTCATCTGCCCCAGATTCGAGGAAGTAAGAAGATCGATGCTGGCATTAAGCGTGGACAACGTCGTCGACGAGATGTGCCGCACTGAAGAGACGTGGAATGCGATCAGCAGGGCAGTCACAAAAATGCTGACGGAGTTGCAGAGGAAGTGGAGGAGCGACCAGCAAGCTGGGATCGCTTAAAGAGTAAGTGCATAGACGATGAGCACAGTTTAGAAGCGACAAAAAGTGCATGAGCACTATAACAGAAAAGCGCATGAGCGCATTGCCCCCCCTGAAGCAGTCGCATCAGTGGTACCAGGGGGATTGAGGCATCTAGGTGTAGCAGAGTTTTTCCAATCGGTTTTCTCTGCTGGGGAGGTTGGGAGGAAAAAAGAAAAAAAAAAAAAAAAAAACATACATACATACATACATACATACATACATACATACATACATACATACATACATACATACATACATACATACATACATACATACATACATACATACATACATACATACATACATAAATACATCTCGACGAACTGAGTTGATTGGTAAATGTGACTTCATGTACCTTCACGTATGCTCCTCAGAGTTTTCTATCATAATTTCGTTTTTGGAGCGAACGTATGGCCTTTCCAGTACACTTAGAGTACGAGATAGGAAGATCAAACTAATATCAGAGGGAATCAGGGCTCTTAAAGTATGTTACTCGAAAATGTCCCCAGGTATCAAGGAAATGTCCCGAATAGCTTTAGCAGCATAACATACTTTTCTACATCAAACCAATTCAAAAAAGGAATGTGACCCAATTGGACGTCGTTGCATAACATCTAACAACCCCATCGAGTAATGAATACCTACCTAACACTGCGCAGCATAAGTTGAACAAAATAACCCATCAATCTTCGTCTGGTGTTCGCGCATCCATCCATTCAGTAGGTATACCAAGCTAGTGCTCATCCACAATTTTCGCAACGAGGCACCACAAAGGAAGAGCGGCGATGAAAAAATTGGCGTTTGAGTACCCCAAATTTCTACGTGTGTAAGACAATTGTTCCAAATAGGTGCCGTCGATCATCATCAAACACCATCGTCATAATCACGATCATCATCATCATCATCATCATCATCATCATCACCGTCGTCGTCAATAATGTTCGCATTCATCTCCGCGCGCGAACGCCGCTTACGTCACAATAAATATTCATACCTTACCCTCCGCCAGCCAACCCAACCGACCGTTCCAATCGACACCACTCAAGAAAACCAGCAAAACTCCCTTCCCCGAATTAAGACCGATGGTGATCACCACCATGGATGGTGACGAAGATCGTACCGGCCGCAGAGAGGAAGGTATATTACGAAATCTGACGGGTGGAAGCGTTGATGATTTTTTATGATTATTGTTTGTTAGGTATACCTACGACGACGGGCGGTGGAGACGAGCGACGAACCATAGACTTCACCTACTTTTTCCATTCATTCATTCGTTAGTCCGTCCAAATCAGCCGATTCCTCTTGGCATTTTTCCTGATGATGATTACCATGGTGATTGTTGGCAAAAGCGGCCAAGCCACTTGCTCGAGCTCCACGGGGTAGTTACGATTACGCGCGAATCGAATGACGACTGAATGCAAGCGGGTAGGTAGGCCACGGAGCATCATCACCGTGTCTACCAAATGTCGGTTTTGAGGAAAGCGCTGCCCAAAGGATACGGAACGCGTGCATAACGTGGGAAACCCCGAGCAACTAATGCGAAACAGCTGGGACTGTGTCAATTGGTTTATTATGTATTTCTTGTACTGTTCAATCATCATCGATTTTTACAGCAAGTTCGATCTCGGGATGAACCTGCCTACGGCAGAAAATCCCTAAATAAAAAAGAAAAAAAAAGCAAGTTCGATAATAGTTTAGTAAGGCGTTCCACCAGGTTTCTGCCTTAAGTTGCCCTCTCTCCCCTGGAAGCATGGGTCCTGGCAATCACTTCAGACTACCTGATGGACTCAACTCAGCTTGCTGTTGGTCAGGACCGTAGAAGTAACGGAGTCCCACTTGTCCGCCCCCGTACACATACTTTCAACAATGTCTCTACCGCATACTTCCTGCATACTCGACCTGTTGCTCCTCTCTCTACGTCTGTTTGGCTTACCATATTTGAATCAAAATCGCTTCTTTTCAGATTCGATCTGCCGAAATGACAGCCCTTGAATCGATATAAGACTTCGGAAGAGCATTAGTATTTCGTATAACTGACAATTAGGGCCCATATAGCCGAGGCGGTAAACGCACGGGTATTCAGCATGACCATGCTGAGGGTGACGGGTTCGATTCCCGGTCGGTCCAGGATCTTTTCGTAAAGGAAATTTCCTTGACTTTCTTGGGCATAGAGTATCTTCGTGCCTGCCACACGATATACGCATGCAAAATGGTCATTGGCAGAGGAAGCTCTCAGTTAATAACTGTGGAAGTGCTCATAGAACACTAAGCTGAGCAGCAGGCTTTGTCCCAATGAGGACGTTACGCCAAGAAGAGAGAGATAACTCTTGACAAATCCCGAGCAGAAGGGAATAACAACAGCATAAGGAGCTGTGTTATTTGGGCAAAATAACTGAATAATAAAATCGATTATTTTTAAGTTATTACCATAACATATTGTGTTATAAACTTGTCTGTCATAAGCGGCAAAATAACAAATTCCATAACAAAAAAAATGTTCCTGGAAAGCCATTTCAATAACTGGTTTAGTTAGTTCCAATAACAACTCAATAACAGTGAATTCGGAAAATATTTCAATAACAAGTTGCTATTCATATGTTATTGATAATAATCGGAGAGTAGAATTTGCTATGATATCAAAATCGTTACTAAATAAGTTATAATACTTATTATATCAAAGTATTTTATTTTTTATTTTTTATTTTGTGGTTAATAGTAGTGTAGATCTCTATAGTAGTAGTAGATAATGGATATTGATGAAAATTCTTTTGGTTTGAAAGAAGGTGACCCTCCTCCTGGCTCATCTTCAAATAACAAACCTTTTAGGATCAAAATTTTTCCTGCCTCGTTTTCTGGACCGTTTGTAGTGTTTTTTCGTAAAAAGGAAAAACCTATTAACGTTTTATTGATTTCTGCAAAAATCTATGAAAAATATTCATCTGTCAAGGAAATCAAAAAGATTTCACTTGACAAGTTACGTGTTGTTTTTGGTTCGCGTACTGACGCAAACTCTCTTTTGGAATCTAAATTTTTTGCTGATTCATATCGCGTATATGCACCATCTGAAATTTGTGAAATCAATGGTGTCATATACGATGATTCATTGGAATGTGAAGAAATTTTGAATAGAGGAATTGGAATTTTCAAAAATAAAGCTATTTCGCCAGTAAATGTTCTGGATTGTCATCGCCTATCCAAATTCCTTTTGAATGAAAAGAAAGGAAAATATATTCATTCCAATTGTTTCAAAATTACATTTGCTGGATCAGTTTTACCTGATTTTATTAGAGTTGGTGAAGTTGCTTTCGATGTAAGACTTTTTTATCCTAAATTGATGCACTGTGAACGATGCCTCCTTTTTGGTCATACTATTGCATTTTGTTCCAATAAACCAAAATGTTCAAAATGTTCTTCATCACATTTATCATCAGATTGTAAATCAGATAAAAAATCAGATATTTGTATTTACAGGTCGGACTCGATTATCCGGGTGACTCCAAAATCATTTCACCCCGGATAATCGAATCACCCGGATAATCGAGCCATTCTTCTTTTCTTTTATTTTTGACGTTTTTCAATCAAAAACTGTTCGTTAAACATAGAAGCTAACATACATGACATTGTAGTGCCTAAACTTAACGTTACATATTATTATAACCATGTCTTTCGAAAATAAAATTTTAGCTGAAAAATGTGAAAAAATAAAAACAATTTTCAAATAGGTTAAATCTAATTTTCTGGTGTTGTATTTGATGTTTATTACATTTTTTGTCATATTATAATCTTAAATCTTGTAAACAAAGCATAAACACATTTTTCCCCGGATAATCGAGCCATTTTTGCCGGATAATCGAGCCCCGGATAATCGGGCCCCCGGTTAATTGAACCCCCGGATAATCGAGTCCAACCTGTACTGCAATAAAAAACATGATTCTTCAAAAAATTGTCCAGTTTACATTGAAAATCAATCAAAAATGAATCAAAAATTGAAAAATAGGAATAAATTTTCTTATTCAGAGATTTTGAAAAATTTTAGTAATATTGCTGCCTCTAATATTTTTGAATCCTTAACTGATGATGAAGAAGATGATTGTGTATATACGGAAAATTTTATTTACAAACCTCCTACTAAAAGGAAGCGTGTTCAAAAAACAAATATCAATATTGATGAAAGTAGTTTAAATCCAAAGGCAGCTTCATTTCAACAAAATTTCCCTTGCTTGAGTTCTTCAAAGCCTCGAATTATTCCTGGCTTTCAGCGTTCTAATTCTGATCCACCAAATAGTAATGAAAATGTTAATGATAACCAAAATAGCAATAATAGCAATAATTCTTCAATTTTGGGAATTTTGGAAGATTTAGTTGATTTATTGGGATTTAATGATTTTTGGAAGAAAATAATCAAGATGATTCTACCATTTTTGGCTTCTCTTCTACATAAATTGAATTCATTTGGACCCATAATTGCTTCTTTGTTTTCTTCGTAATGGCTTCAACAAAACATTGTCACTTGAATATTCTACAATGGAATTGCCGTAGTATAATTCCTAAATTAGATAGATTAAAAGTTTTGATTGCTCAAAATAGTATAGATATTTTCTGCTTGAATGAGACTTGGTTATCAAATTCAAAGTATTTACGTATCCCATCATATAATATCATTCGAAAAGATAGAGATAATTCATTTGGAGGAGTTTTGATTGGCATTAAGAATGGCATTGAATTTAAGTATTTGAACTTAGCCTTGAATATACAACTTGAGCATGTTGTTATTTCTGTTACTTATAATGATTGTAAATTTTGTATTATTTGCATATATGCTTCCCCAAATTCATACTTTTCCAAATCAGAATTCAAAATGATTTTAGATAATGTTTCATCACCATTTATAATTGTAGGTGATCTAAATGCTCATAATTATTCCTGGGGCAGTGATAGAATTGACGGTCGAGGTTCCTTAATAATGGAACTAATAGATGAATTCAATTTAAATATTCTTAATGATGGTTCATTTACGAGAATTGCAGTTCCTCCATTTCAAAATTCATGTATTGATTTATCTTTATGTTCCAATAGTTTAGCATTCAAATTATCTTGGAAAATAATACCTGATCCAAATGGTAGTGATCATCTTCCTATTTAGATTAAATTAAATAATAATGAATATAGTAATAAAACTGAAAATTCTAATATTGATGATCTTTCAAAAAATGTTGACTGGGTGAAATTTTCTGATTTAATTTCCATTTCATTAATCCATTGGGATAATTCTCAATCGCCAATTGAAAATTATGATCAATTTATCAAAATTTTGATTAAATGTTTACTTAAATCTCAAAAAAACCAAGTCAGTACGCAAAAACCTCGAAAAAAATCGCCCCACTTTTTGGTGGGATAATGATTGTTCAATTGCTTTGAAAAATAAATCAACTGCATTCAAAAAATTTCGTCGTTCAGGCACAAGAAAAAATTATTTGTCCTACCGTAGGGAAGAAGCTTTGTTTCAGGTATCAGGTATCAGAAGGCCGGCTCCAGAGGCACGTTATCCTCCATTTGGGACATTTGTGCCATCGCCAAAATATCAGCCTATTTCATCATCTACCTGAGGGAAAAGGAAGGGAAAAGGATTTGGATGGGGATAGGGACAGGTAGGGAAATAGGAAAAATACCCTGGAAGAGGGTACTAACGCACAAGCGTACCACAATGGGTTCAAACAGCGCCCTGAAAAGGGCACTGTAATAACGCATAAAGCGAAAGAGAGCCTATAGCTCTTTACCACAGCGGGTTAAGAACAACAGAATATCCTGAAGATTCAGGTTTCTGAAGTCAGTTTCACTTAATAAGTGTTTACCGAATACTCGGAAACGCAGTTGCGCGAAAACTGGACAGTTACATATCAAATGATACGAAGTTCCATAATCGGATTCACAGCTATTACAGGCAAATGAATCAGCTTGCTGAATATTCGCCATGTGATAGCTGAGTTGGCAGTGGCCAGTCAATGCTTTGACCAGCATGCTGCAATTCTGCTTAGACAGATTAGTTAGATACTTCGCCACCCGTAGAGATGGCTCAGCACTATACAATTTGGTTTGACGACATGACTCCAAACTATTCCAATATTGTCTGTGTTGAGTGACAGCCCAGGTGTGAATCTGAAGCTTAATCCAACACTTCGATATCGGAATAGCTGGCTCAGGGCCAATGAAGTCATGTGATGCTCCAGAGCGAGCTAACTCATCAGCCAATTCATTTCCAGCGATGGAAGAATGACCAGGTACCCATAGAAGGTGAACAGCGTTTGCTGAATTCAGCAAACTATTGGAAACATTTTGTTGAGAATCTTGATAAAGAAACTTCGTTAAGTACATTATGGTCAGTAGCAAGAAATTTAAGGAAACAGGATAATTCGTCTCCTGTTACATTGGAATATTCAGATAATTGGATTGATCAATTTGCATCGAAAATATGTCCTGATTTTGTTCCCCGTTCTATTAATTTCAAAAATGTAGAATTACACAATTATTTTCCTGAATTATGTTCTCCATTTTCGTTAGATGAGCTAAACTTGGCATTATCTATAACAAATAATACTGCTCCAGGTATTGATAATGTTAAATTCATTGTACTTAAAAATTTACTGTTTGAAGGTAAAATTCATTTATTGTCAATTTATAACTCTTTTCTTTTTCAAAATATTTTACCATTAGAATGGCGTTCTATTAAAGTAGTTAGTATTCTGAAACCAGGTAAAGACCCTTCTTTGGCTGACAGTCGTAGACCAATAAGTTTATTATCCTGTCTTCGTAAACTTATGGAAAGGATGATTTTAAATCGTCTTGAGCTATGGGCTGAAAATAATGACATTTTTTCATCTTCTCGATTTGGCTTTAGAAAGGGTCGTGGTACTCGTGATTGCACAGCCCTTTTGGCTTCTAAAATTTTACTTTCTTTCAATCAAAAACAAGATGTTATTTCCACATTTCTTGATGTATCTGGAGCCTATGATTCTGTACTTATAGATTTACTTTTCCAAAAAATGTATAATTTGAAAATTCCCTTAATTATATCCAATTTTATTTATAATTTATTCTCATATAAAATTATGTACTTTTATCACAATGGGTCTTCTAAAATTTTTCGTTATAGTTATTATGGTCTTCCTCAAGGATCTTGTTTAAGTCCCTTTTTATATAATTTATTCACTAGTGATATTTCAGCAATCATTCCAAATGGTTGTTATTTAATTCAGTTCGCTGATGATAAGGTTATTTCAGTAAGTGGCAAAAACAGAGAAATAATTCGTCATTTTATGCAGGTTAGTTTGGATAATATTGGCTTATGGGCTTTCAATAATGGTTTTAACTTTTCGGTTCAAAAAACAAAATTTATTATTTTTTCTCGAAAACATTCCACTATTAGTGTAGATTTATATCTTAATGGTATTGAAATAGAGCAGGTTAGTGATTACAAGTATCTAGGTATATGGTATGATTCTAAACTGAATTGGAGTTATCATATTAGGTATATTCAGAAAATTTGTTCAAAGAGAATCAATTTTCTTCGCATTATCACTGGCACTTGGTGGGGTGCTCATCCATCTGATATGATAACTCTTTACAAGACAACAATTCGTTCTGTTATGGAATATGGTTGTTTTACTTTTGGTTGTGCTTCTCAAACACATTTGGCAATACTCGAAAAAATTCAATTTCGATGTTTAAGAATTTGTCTAAAATTGATGAATTCCACGCACACAAAATCTATTGAAGTTTTAGCTGGCATTGTTCCTCTCAAAATTCGTTTCAATGAATTGAATACTAAATTTCTAGTCCAGTGCTTTACCAATAACCATCCAATAATTAACATACTGAAAGATTTGTATGAAATTAATCCCTCTTGTAGGATCCTAAATTCATTTATTTATTGTTACACTAGAAACATTGTCCCTCTTGATTCAATCAATTTTTATAATCATGACATAAATGTTCACTCTTTTCAACCTTTAATTGACATCTCTTTAGTTTTGGAAATAAAACAAATTCCATACTATGAGCATTATCGATTTGCTAAATTGTTATTTGACCGTAAATTTGGTGGAATTGAACCTTTATTTTATACAGATGGTTCATTTATTAGAAGTAGTGCTGGATTTGGAGTTTATAATATTGAGGTGGCTCATTTTTTTAAATTGAAATCTCCTTGTTCCATTTTTGTTGCTGAATTGATTGCTTTATATTTCACATGCAGTGTTATTGAAGGGTATTCTCCAAATTTGTACATCATATGTACTGATAGTTTGAGTTGTTTAAATGCAATTAAATCAACAAATTTCAATTTTAAAATTCATTACATAATCATAGTGCTGAGAAAATTAGTATACGATTTACAACGTCGAGGATTTATTATAAAATTTGTGTGGGTTCCTGCACATTGTCAAATTTTTGGTAATGAACAAGCTGATTGTTTGGCCAAATTAGGTGCTACTCGTGGTAACGTAATATTTTTCATTCGGAATACTTTGCTGAAATCAAACAAAAATCGAAATCTTCTTGGCAAATTGATTGGGATTGCAGTGATAAAGGTCGTTGGTGTCATTCCATTTGTCCTGTTGTGGATAAAAAACCTTGGTTCAAACATTTATCTACTAGTAGAAATTTTATTTGTCTGTTTTCAAGACTTATGTCTAATCATTATATTTCTAATAGTCATTTATATCGTATCAATATTGTAGATTCAAATTTATGTATTTGTGGTGAATCATATCAAGATATTGATCATATAATATTTCATTGTGTTCATTATACATTACCCAGAAAAAACTTAATTGATAGATTTAAAAGTTTAGGTTTTTCTTTACCTGTATCTGTTAGAGATATTTTAGGTTGTAAATCTTTAGTCATGATGAAAATTCTTTTCAGATATTTTATTGAAATTGGAAATTGGAATGCTGTTTGATACTCTTTAAAATTTTTTTTTCAGTTTTCAAGAACTGCGTCCGATTTCTGTCCTTGATGTTCAAAATTCCTTCGTCGTAGTCAGATTATCTTGGTTCATCCCTTGACAAATCCGCATCAAGACCATGGCTCGATTATGGATACTTTTCCGGAGGAGCCTTTAGTTTTAAGTTTATTTTATAATGATTTTTGAAAAGATAAAAGAGGTTTTATGCCTTTTTGAGAAAGATTTCGTGGATGAGGAAATCACTCAAAGGGGCTTTTCCCTCTTTCAAAATTTTTAGTTAAAAATAAATAACAAAAAAAAAATAACTTATTATATCAAATTTTTTGCTTTGTCTCACAAACTCGCCAATAACATGAGGTTCATCACTCTGACGTAAGAAATATTTTCAAATGATCGAGAAATACTATATTCAGATTTTAATTCATTCTAAGAGATTTGAAGTCGCAAGATAATCGAACTTGAGTAATTTCTATATTTATCAAATACGACGAGCTTCGATTTCCACTTGTAATTTATAAACTGTTATACTTTAATTATTTTAGGAGCACGTGTGACCTTTGTTTTTTTTTTTTTGAGAATAGCATAGAAACTGAAGATTTTTTTAGAATGCTCAACAATTTTGCAGAAAATTTTTGGGATATTGAAAATATTGTACAGATTATTACAATTTTCCTGGAAAGATTGTTTTAATTCCTCCGATTTTTCCCTGGATTCCCTGGATTCTACAAGAATTCCTCCAAAAATTTAGCTATGATTTCTCCTGAACTTCCTCTGATGATTCCTACAGGACTTTCACCTGAAATTGTTGCTTTTTTTTATCTAAAATTCCTCTATTTATTTCTCTAAGCATTCCGTCAAAAACTCCTTTTATGTTTATCAAATGACTTTGTCATAAAATTCTTCCCAAAATTTGTCGACAGAGTATTGTGTTGTTCTTTGCTGTGCATGCATCGCTCCTGTAAGGAATGAGTATCTCAGCATAATCGATCGCGTTCGCTATTGTCTCGCGTGAAAATCAAAACAATAGATGCGCGGGTGTTTAGTGTTCAGTATTGTGTTGTTCTTTGCTGTACATGCGAGTGTCGAGAAATAGTGTTGCACGATTGTATCGTTTTGGCGATAGGTCGACGGGTGCTCGAATGAATGGTTGATGATCGGTGAACAAGCTCTTGTTTTTCTTTGAAAGATGCATTAAATTTATCTTTTAGTTAAAAATCATCCTTTAGATATTTACTCAACAACAACTGCAAAGTTCGTCACTTCAAGTGTCGGCCAAATTTTTCAATTAAATTTGTATTTAAAAAAAAATCTCCTGCATTTTTGTACAGTTCGGCACCTTACGGTGCTGGCCACACTGATTTGATCCGTAATTATGCGTCAGTATTTTGCCTAAGTTTGTGCGGTCCGTCACTGTTAGTGTCGGCACAATATTTTGTTTCAAAATATCGATTTCATGGCAAGTAGCATATTGGTTCACCAGTCCTCTCAATTGCGAGGTGACGCAAAATATTTTTCATTCCATAAACTTTCACTTAAAATTTTCATGGTCTCACCATTCTTCCAAATTGTGAGGTGACACATTTGTGTGTATAGTGTATGGTTGCATGGATCGCATCGCTTACCAAAGTGTATCTCTGATCTGTGTAACTATCAATCCCTCCCTACTAACAAAAATCATTCCCGTGACAACTGTGGAGGGTCCAGTAGTACATACAACCTCTAGTAGCAACAGTTGTCGAACTAACATTCTTTCCCTTCCCCGGTAGACCGTAAGGACGTGGCCAGCGCCGTTATTGACCCAATAAAGTTTGAGCTCTCGAAACGTGTACATTGAGGATGGTGGCAAATCCCAAGCCCCAACCAATTGGTTCTCTGTGCAATTTCGCTAGCTCAGGTCAATCACGGAGTAGCAACTACGAAGTGTATGATCACCAATGCTCATGCTCATGCTCAAATTCTTCCAAAAATTTGTCGACAGATTTGGTCATAAACTTTTCCATAAATGACTCCAAAAATCTTCCAGAAATTTCTCCGAGAGTTCTTTGACGGAATCTTTCATGGATTTTCAAAGACTCCTCTAGAAATTCCTCCAGAATCCTTCATAGATTCCCTTCAAGGGTTTCTTCAGAATTTCCTGTGATCATTAGTCCTGAAGTTCATCTTAAGATTTCTCTGAAAATTTCTTTAAGGATTTCATCATGAGTTTTTCCGAAGGATTCTCCAGGAGTTTTTCGAAAGATTCTGCCAAGAATCCTAGTAATTGCTCAGAAGAATTACCTTCGGAATTTCTAAGAAAATTGGGCCAGTAATTCTCTTGAAGGCTTCTCCAGGGATTTATCGAACGGTTCCTCCAGAGCTTCCAAGTGCTTATCCGAAAATACTTTAAGAAATTCTTAAAAGGAGTCGTTCAGGAATTTTCTTTTTAACTGAATACAAAAATGGAACAACACAAAGGGACTTGTCATAATTGTCGAATTGTTGCTGTGATTTCAAAACATGTTACTGTTGTGCTATTGTTGATAAGTTGATCAATAGTACAACAATAACTAAACTTGTACTTCAACAAAACATGTTATTTAAGTGTAATTTAGTTAATGTATATCAATAGCTTGATTATAACAAAATAAGATTGTCCAACAATATTTGTTATGAAAAAGCTATGCCTTGATAATTTAATAATAACAAAACAAGATATAAAAACAGGTTATGTGATTTCGTAGTTATTAACTTGCTATTCTCCTCTGCTCGGGATGTACTCTTGCAAAAAGAACCGAAAAAAAAGTACTTTTCGGCACTCTTAAGAGTATTGAAAAGTGGTACTTTTCGGAACTCTTGAGCTAGTGAAAAAAAAGTAGGCTGTTTCGGCATACTTTCGGCGTCCAATTTTATGCCACGTAATTGCAAACATATCAATACGATATGCGCATTTATTTAACGAGTTGAGAGTGCCAACCAACCGGCAGCGGCGGACATTTAACTTATCGTATTCGCATGCAAAGTCTCCGCGCGAGTCGTCCAGAATGCGGAAGTGGTGTCACTTTTCAAAACCAGTTTTACTGTTCTGCCACCAGCCAGTCACAGCGGCACTTCTAGGATCAGCGCACGCGAAGGAAGTGGTGGACGACGGACATGTGGAGATTAATTTTTGCACACCCATCTCGACCTGATCGACAGCAGTGTGGTGCGGCGGGTGCGACGGCGACGGGCTTGCTCCGCTAATAACGGACGACAATCAGAACAAGTTGAGGAGAGTAACTGTTGACAGGAAACGCGGTACCTTTAGCCGGTCAAGAGCGATACCGGTTGTTTAGTGTCTAGCAGAATACAGAATCGATATAACATACAAATAATTTTTCCCTTTGTACGTTATATAGAAGTATAAATTTTTCTTCCCCAATTTACGCTGATTCTAGGTAGCAAGGCTAATTCAGCAACAAAACATTGTTTGAGTGATTTCGTAGTTCATCTGGGAGTCGAAAAAAAATGATTTTATCGAATTCGCTATATTGAGGGTACGTTATATCGAATATTACCTGTATTAACTACCTTATTGTTTCATTTGAATCAATCATTTTAAATAAATGAACAACGGGTTAATTTTACCCAACTTCTGTCTAGATGAGAGTTTTTATTTATCCTTCGGAAATGCCGAATTAACACATATCGTGAGAAACGATTCAAACATTTAGCACACAGTATCAAACGATCAAATCTGAATAAAAATTCTCAACGGTTTATACCATCCTCTTGATAGTACAAATAAAATGTCAGGGGGAAATTCTGAAATGACCCAACTTGATTCGTTTGATCACGCAACCGACGACGACAGGTGGCGGTAGGAAATTCACAGATCATCATGTTTTCCATCAATCGTCAGACGGATAAACCATCCGGCGGTGCCACGCATCATAATCATCATCATCGTCGTCGTCTACGCCCTACACCATTATTGTTTGTTTAATGCAAGTCGATCCCGGTTCTGTGGCAGAAGCATAATCGTATCGTTCTTTTGGATGCACGCCCTGTGTGGGGCGACAAGAAACATTATGCTTCCTATAAGCGCAAGAAAATTTATTCGAACAATAAACAAATGCAAATCGCTCTATTCATTCACAGCAGAGGAATTCCACGGAGTCATGTCAGTCGATCCTGAGCGACCATTTCAAAAATATCTGAAACTTTGCACAGTTTTTCAATTTCATATAAATCGCCATTTTTTTATATTAAACCTTCATATTCACTCACGACTAACTTTTCAAAAGGGTGTATGCGAAAATAGTTCTAAAATATTCTAAAAGCTGTACAGCAAAAACGGATTGTTCGATTGTTATAAATTTTTCAGCAAAGTTAGATAACTAAATGATGATTCCTTAGAAAATATACACTGTAAAAAATTTCTTTTTCTACTTTGAAAAAATATGATATTTGTCACAAAAACTCAAATATCTCAAAACCCTATCTTTTTACCAACTTCAATTTTTTAGGGGAAAAGGCCCATTATATCAGCTATCTACCATAAAATTTTGGTGATGGTAAACTGATAAACAAAAAAGTTATGACATTTCAAACATTTCACAATTTTTACATTTAGTAACAAAAAAAATTTTTTTTCTGTGTAAATTATTTCGAGAATTATATTTTGATGCTGATTTTATTGTAAAGGCTACCGCCTGAATTAAACAAGTTGTTTTCATGATACTTTAGTTTGATTATTCGTAATTACTATAGTATCTATTTGAAACTTAGACGCGATCCAGTGTTGTGATCAAAAATATTGAGATTGTCATACTTTTTATTGTACGTGACTGGTGAAAAAATCCCTTGATAGTGTTGAAAAGCTGTTGATTATAAGAAAAATGGAATTGAATTTATTTTTAAGACAAAAGCTGTATAATAAAAGTTTTTTATACGCGTATACGTCTAGTTTATCCACAAAAAAAATCCCTCTTACACACTTATTTCTGAATTGCCTGTTCGGTACTTTTTTGACGAGATTATAACAGCAGTACGATCTCGGTAGTTTCGGTAATCGATTTTACTGAGGCTCAGTAAAACAACTGTCAAAATCGTATGGAAAAGGTAATCAATGCATTTTTGCTGAACGAGTTCGGTGCTCAGCAGTTTTAATCTCGTCAAAAAATTACCGAACTCGGTAATCAAAATTAAGTGTGTAGAGAACAGACTTTATGATCGGAAGAATGCGAGTAACTTCAACAACAACAAATGCATAAGAGGTACATACCACAGACAAACAGACGAAACGCCTAGAACAATTTTAGTGAAAATTCATCGCCCAGTTCACACTATCACCACCTGGTGGAAATGTTTCACGAAACACTGCGTTGTGCAATATCGTCATCAGAAGGCGCTAGTGTGAAACGTCAAACGCAAAGAAAAACGATGGGCGCTCTTCTTGTTATGAAAGCCACAACCAAGATTCAAAATGATCGTTGAAGGCGTGGTCAATGAAAATTTCGCCAGTGTTACGTTTGTTTGTCTGTATACATACCTGACAATGCTCACGAAAAAAACAAAAAAATACTACCGCTATGAATATTAAAAATTGTATAGTATTTTTTTTTCTTCAGCCACCAACACCAAACAAGTAAGTTAAAATTAATAAGTGATTTTGTTTATTATAATCTAACGAACAAGATGAACAGTCGCTTTCTTGTAGACCGTTTGATGAAAACAAATGTTCAAAAGAGTTACGAAATCTCACCGAAAGCACCATAGATAAACTGAAAGAGACTGGTTATGCCCAAATGTCCACATTGTGTACAAAATTACGCATTTGCACGTCCTGCCGTCTAAAATTTGACAAACGAGCCATCTGTATATCATCGGTAAAGCAGGGCGCAGGAAGTTCGAAAACGACAACAACTGAGAAATTGCCATCAGCGACATCTGTTTAAACAATTTAATTACGCCCCTTTTCAAAAATGCCCTGTAATATTCTTCAACATCTATACCCATTTCAATATTTTTAACGTTGCAAAACACGCTTTCAACATTCATCTTGAAGAAGAGGGAAAACACTTGTCCTCAAATGTAACAGCAAATTAATGAATAAACGACTAATGCGCGGAGGGCGTGATAAAATCGGAACATTACGGTACATAGTATATTATATGTATATATAATATATAATAAAAACAACTTGTTTTACTCACGCAAGGCCATTAACAATAAAATCAGCATCAAACTTCAATTTCCGGCCGAAATAATTTACACTAAAAAAAATTATTACTAAATGTGAAAATTGTGAAATGTTTGAATTGTCATAATTTTTTTGTTTATTTTCATGGTAGATTGCTAATACAATGGACCGTTTTCTCTAAAAAATTACGTTGGTAAAAAGATAGGGTTTTGAGATATTTGAGTTTTTGTGACAAAAATGATATTTTTTATTGTTAAAAAAGATTTTTTTTCACAGTGTATATTTTCTTAGGAATCGCCATTTAGTTATCTAACTTTGCTGAACAATAAAATCAGCATCAAATCGCGATTCCCGGCCGAAATAATTTACACAGAAAAATTTTTTTTACTAAATGTAAAAATTGTGAAATTTTTGAAATGTTATAACTTTTTTGTTTATTAGTTTACCATCACCAAATTTTTATGGTAGATTGCTAATACAATGGACCGTTTTCCCTAAAAAATTCAAGTTGGTAAAAAGATAGGGTTTTGAGATATTTGAGTTTTTGTGACAAAAATGATGTTTTTCAATGATAAAATAGATTTTTTTTCACAGTGTATATTTTCTTAGAAATCACCATTTAGCTATCTAACTTTGCTGAAAAATTCATAACAATCGAACAATCCGTTTTGGCTGTGCATATTTTTGAATATTTTTGAACCATTTTCACATACACCCTTTTGAAAAGTTAGTCGTGGCTCTAAATAAAAATTTGATATCGAAAAATGGCGATGTAGATGGAACTGAAAAACTGTGCAAAGTTTCAGTTCAATAGAAAATCATGAATTAAAAATTTTCCTTAATTTTGATGCTGTTGCTTGGAATCGCTCAGCAGTACATAATAGGAGGCGGAGGTGCCAGTTGCAACACATTTAAGCGTTTCCTATGCCTAAATTCTGTCTGCATTTAGCATTTATGGATGGAAGATCCATATGTAACGTTATGTGCGATCTAGTTCAATTATAGTTGGAAAAATTGGGCATATTGCGTATGCCTTTTTTCTTCTTCTCTAAGTAATCCACTCGATAGACACCCGAGAGGTTCAGGTCCAGATAGTGGGAGGTTGGGGACCACCTCCTTCAGGACTGCACCCCCAACCCACTAAACACATTCCCATTGTCGCCAAAGCCTCCCGAATAGGAACGAATAAGTGAAACATAACCGTAGCATACCAAAGCCAGGTATCATACCAAAACAAGATATTGGTTGGTTATCCTGCTATTGAAAAAAGCTTATTTGTGTATTGTGTAGGTATTGAATCACAGACAGAAAATACCTCAATGAGTTATTGGTTTGGTATTGAGGACTGCTTGAGGTATTATTCAATTATTAAAAAAAATCACCGCATGCTTGTATGGAAACATCGCTGATTACACTAGTTTACAGCATTTATAAATTCGGTAAGCTGATGATCGTTTTTGGTGTAGAATCATGCCCTGAATTTGAAAACACGAATGAAAAAAAATTACAGTAGAGCGGAAATTTTTTCGACTTTTCATACAAGACTGATGATTTGAAATCCATTTTTGTTCTATTTTTAAGCAAATTCACGCACTTCATACATCTCATCCTCCGTTATCAATGCTCCGATTTAGTTGAATTTTTTACTGTAACTCGCCTACATATGATATGTCAAATAAACGATGAGAAAGAATTTTTAAATTGCCTTTTTTCTATTGAAAACAAATACATTTCTTCACATATTTTTGGAAATTTTGCTAAAATTTAAGGAGATCGTCCCTAAAACTCGTCAATATCTTGAATTTCATCAATTTGACGCAAAATTTTCATTCAGACGATCGAATGTTCAGCTCTTTATTTATGGAAAAAGATTTAAAATTGGTTGAACAAAACGCAACATATTTGAATTTTAGTTAATTCCATATTTTAAAAAGTTGTAAAACGCAATATTGAGGTAAAACTAGGGGTCGCAGTACCGTCCACTTTTGATCAGTACCGGTATTCCGGTACTGTGGCTTTCAGTACCGGTAGTACCGGTAAAATACCGGTACTGTTTTGTTATCTCTAAAATGAAAAAAAAATCTTGGAAAAACTAAAATTGGTGGTAAGTTTGTTTTTTCTTGTATGGTAACTTAAAAGCAATATAAATCTTAGCTTGATTTCAATCGAAAAAAAATATCATGGAATTTACTCAATATTAAAATACATAAACATTTTGATTATCTAGAAAAAAATAATAATGTGCAAAATACATTTTTGTACAAGTGTGACGTCATTCGGACGGGACGCACCTTCCATACTACACCTTGCTTCGAGCTATCATCATACCCGACATGCAGTCTCGCATCTAGCCACTGACGTTCGTTGGACAATAGATGGACCAATGAAAGATGCTGAATCATTATAAGTGACCAAGTGTGTTTACGGACGATTAGAAGTGAATTAATCAGTTTTTTTCCTTAAATAGTTATAATTTGAGGCACTTGCCAATTAAATCCAGAATCAAATAGTGGTGAAGTAATGAGCTATTATAAGTTAATCCTGATTGTACCGTGATTAATGAACTTTATCCGTCACAGATCATTATCGACCTTTGTTTATCGGTCTACTATCGAGGATATTTCTTAAATTCGTTATTCTACAATTGAATATTCTAAGTCTAAGGGTAAGCATTAAATACTAAGCATGTAATGAATTTGTAACAAAGATCCTAAATTTGTTGAAACTATAGACGCATGCACATGCGATATTACCTCTACTAGGAGGAGAAACGATTACGGAGAATTTGGCAGGCGAAACATTTGGAGGCACTAAACGTAAGAGTATTGCTATTCTCTTTATATTATAATGCTAATCAGATTCTCATTAAAGGAAATTTTAACCAACCAAAAATTCCTGTGGTGGTTCAATCTTTCGGAAGACATCCCCTCCAGTTGGCGCGGCCAACAACAAGCTTTAGCCAGATTTTTAGAAACACATTTTATTCATACACACGCATGCTTGCACGCATGGTTTTTGTTATTCTAGAAAGTTTTCTATATTGAATTGCGCTTTTTGGCGTAACAGACAAACAGACGATTCACTCGGTCCACTCCTCATCGTTTACCTTTTTAACGGACTATTCAAATATTCTATAGTTCGCAAATCTTTCGCTCATGGCGCTCACATCGTTTTTGTTCTTGTTTGACGTTTGCTCACTACCGTCACCTACTCAGTGGATTTGCGAAACACAGTGTAGTTAGCATTTAGCGATTTATGACGATGATTTTAATCACATTTTGTTCCAAGTGATACGTGTGTTTGTCTGTGCTTTGAGTGTTCAACGTACATCTCAAATTTAACACGTTACGTTAGGCAAAAACATGTTCTGACAATTTTTATACAAAGTCGGTATATTTGTATGCCCTGATGATGTCTAACATAATATTCTTTTCTATGCTTTACCACGTTTGTAGGAGATTTAATAACGTGAAACCATTTTTGAAAGTATGGAATGAATCCTTATGTATAAAAATGCAATGGCATACGCGGGACCGCGCATAACTTGCAAACGGAAGGTCCGATTATGGTCGTCTTAGTTTTTTTTCTATTAGTTTTTCTCCCAAGGAAGGATTATGAAGCAAAAAACATGAAAAAAATGAGAGTCTTTGAAAATCGATCTTCCATACATTTTGACCGGAGACTTGGTCTTGGCCAAAAACATGAAACGTCAAAAAACGCAGTAGGCAAGAAAAAGTTTGCCAGGTACAGCTAGTAATATATATTTTCAATCTCAATCTACACTAAAGCCCGGAATTCAGCACTTTAAGTATGGATGCCCAGTACCGAAAGTACCGGTACCAAGGTGCACTCAGTACCGGTATTTCGGTACCAAAAACTTGCCGGTATTACCGGTATTTTCGGTACCGGTACTACCGGTACTACATCCCTAGGTAAAACTCAAAAACTGTTCTACTTTAAATTTTTTAAAGCATGGTTTCGAAAGCAGCGCTAAATTGTGCTTAAAAAATTTGGTCGTTGATAGAAGTTCACGACTTTCGTTTTATTTTGTAAACTAGTGTTATTATTTAGTTATTGCAATACCAGTTACATAGAATACACACCAGTTATTATTTGAGATATTTTACCTTTTATGTAGGGCTTCTTAATACTTTATTCAGGTTGGAGGTATTGGGTTTTGCATTCCTGAGTTTGGAATTCTGCAGCTATTTTCTCCTGCTCGGGCTACGTCTCTCCAGAACAAACAAGAAGGTATTGCTCAAAAAAAGGGCTAGTGCACATCGCACCCCTACGTTGACTCGTCTTGAGGATCTCTGGCTAGCCCACCGAGGTATCATGCTGGCGTTTAGCCAGCTTCCCGGGTAGCCCTTATAACTCTCTTTGTCGTCAGAAGGCGGGCAAGGTAAACCATCACACCTGTGTTCAACTGCACAGCAAATATCAAGAGCTGATACTGCGTACACCTCGAGGTAACCTCCAGAAGGCTAAGACTCTATCATCTAGCCCCAGAAGAAGTTGCTGACAATGGAGCCTCCCCCTGCCACGACCTTACCGGGAACTACGGGAATTATCCAACTACGGGCTCGGAACCAACCTAGTAGACCGATGTCACGAAAGCGACGCAACGCTATCAGGATGTGCCCTCCGTGGCCACTTATTCGCTTATTCGCGTCTGAACTAGACCTGTGCGCCGCCGCGCCACGCTGCCGCCACCGCCGACACTTTTTGTCCCACGCCGATGCCGACCAAGGTATCGGCGGCGCGCCATACGCCGGTGTTTGTCACGCCGCCGATTTTCATTTTTCGCGCCGGTGATCAGTGCACGAACAAAATTAAGTTTATATAAAGTTAAGATAAAAAATTCTCACGATCACTATCATAAAACTTTGACTGACACTATCATGGAACAATTCTGCAGAAGACTCATTAAGAACTTATGAAGAAATTCAAATGAAATTTCAGAGTGTGCATTCAAATACGAAATCTATAATTTTTTATTTTTTATTTCTTTAGATTTCATTCATTGTTCATCATTTATATCTCCCAAAAAGTTTTTCCAGAGATTATTCCGGAAAGATTCAGTGATGCCTCCAGGATTGTTTTTTTTTCAGAAGATCTCTCAGGAAGATCTCGACAGGAGTACCGTCAGGGAAATCTCCAGAAATTCCTTTAGGATTTTTTTCTGGAGGATTCAGGGATGCCTTCTAGAGATACATCAGAGATGCATCCGGAAGATCCTCAGGGTCTGAGAATTTAGGAATTCCTTCAGAAATTCCTACAAAAGTTTCTTTGGCAACTAGTCCAGGAGTTCCCTCAGAGATTCCTCCAGGACATCCTTCACAAATTCCTCTAGAATTCCTTTAAGCCATTTTTCCTGGCGTTTTGTAGGGATCGCCCAAGGAGATCCTACAGGGATCACTCCGGCAGTTTTATCAAGGCTTCCTACAGGTATTGATTCTAGCATCTCTCCTGAAATTCCTACAGGGAATTCTCTTGGAATTACTTCGGGATGCCTCATGAACATTTTTCAGAGATTCTTTCAGGAGTTCTTTCCAGGATTGCTTCAGAAGTTCCTTCGATGATCTCTCCAGGAGTTCGTTAAGGGAAACTATTAGCTTCAAGAGGGATGCCTCCAGGTGTTCAATAGTAATTCCTTCAGAAATTTATTTAAACAGGAGTTTACTCAGGTATTCTTCTAGAAGTACCATCAGAGATTCTTTCAGGAGGATTCATAAATGCCCCCCTGGAGATCCATCGAGAATTCCGTAAGAAGTTTCTTCAGGAATTCCTTCAGGAAGTCTTGAGAAATTAGTCTAGGGTTCCTTCAGTGATTCCTCCAGCAGTTTCAGGGATTCTTGCAGATGTTTATTCAGAGATCCCTCCTGAACATCTTCAGGGATTCCTACAGAATTTCCTTCAAATCTCTCCATGAGTTCTTTCAGAGAGTATTATAGGAGGATACAAGGTTACCTACAGGAGAACTCAGGGATTCCCCCAGAAGTTTATTCAGGGATTCCTATATGAGAGTTCCTTCTAAGATTCCTTTAGGATATCTTTAGGGGATTCTTCGAGAAGTTTCTATAGCGATTCTTCCAGGAGTTCTTCCTTCGCTGCTGGGGTTCTTCAAAATTGTAGATTAAAATTGAGAATTTTCCAGGAGGTCTCACGGATGCCTCCATGAGCTATATCATAGATCTTTCCAGAAGCTCATTCAGGAATCCCTACAGGAGTTCTTTCAGGAAATCTTGTAAGAGTTCCTTCAATAAATTCCTTAGGATTACAATCACGCATATCTCCCGATTTTTTTTTTTGAGAGATCTTTCATGGAGTTTCTACAAGAATTCCTCCAGCATGTCCTTCTGGAATTCCTCCAGGAATTCTTCGAAAGATTCCGCTAAAAATCCTTCGAGGATTCCGCCTGGAAATCTTCCGGACATTCATACCAGAATTGCTTCGGGACTTCCTCCTGGAATTTCTGCAGGGATTTCTCCTGTAATTTCTTCGGGGGATTCCTCCTGGATTTCCTTCACGGGTTCCCCAGGACTTCCTTAGAGGATTTCTCCTGGAATTCCTTCGGTAATTCCTCCTGGAATATCTTCGGAGATTCCTCCTGTAATTCCTTTGGGAATTTCTCCTGGAATTCTTTCGGAGATTCCTTGTGGAATTCCTTCGGCGATTCCCCCTAGAGTTTTTTCGGGGATTTCTCCTGGAATTTATTCAGGAATTCCTCCTGATATTCTGTCGGAAACTCCTCCTGAAATTTATACGGGAATTTCCACTGGAATTTCTTCGGAGATTCCTTCAGGATTTCGAGTTTTCTCTTGGAATTCTTTTGGTAATTCCTCTTCGAATATCTTTGGAGATTCCTCCTGATATTACTCATGGAATTCCTCCAGGAATTTCTCATTGAATTCTTTCAGGGGTTCCTTCTGGAATTCCTTCAGTGATTCCTTTTAGAACTCCTTCGAGAATTTCTTCTGGTAGTCTTTCGGGGATTCCTCTTGGAATTCCTTCGGTGATTAATCCTAGAATTTCCTCAGGAAGTTCTCTTGGAACTTCTTCAGAGATTCTTTCTTGATATTTTTCGTTAATTCCTCCTAGAAATCCTTTGGGGATTTTTTCTCGAATTCCCTCGGAAATTCCCGCTAGAATTTTCAAGTGGATTTCTACTGGAATTGCTTACTGGATATAGCTGGAATTCCTTTGGGATTTGTGCTGCAGTTCTTTCGGGATTTTATTATGGAATTCCTGCGGGGATTCCTCCTAGAACTATTTTAAGGGATTCTCATCGGATTGCTACGAGGATTCCTCCTGGAACTCCTTCGGGGATTCCTCCTCAAATTCCTTCAGGAATCCCTCCTCTAATTCTTTCGGGGATTCCTCTTAAAATTTATCCAGTGATTCCTCATGAAATTCCTTCGAGGATTTTTCCTGGAATTCCTACGCGGATTCCTCCTGAATATTTTGCGATGGTTCCTTCTAATTTTTTTTTTTTGGGATTTCTTCTCGATTCCCTTTTGCAAATTCTCTCTGGAATTCCTTCGGGCTTCTTCCTGGACTTCCTTCTTGAATTCCTCCTGAAATTCTTTCGGTAATTTCTCTTGATATTCCGTCGTGGATTCCTCCTGGAATTCCTTCGAGATTTCCATATTTCCTCTTGGAATTTACGGATTATTCCTAGAGTTCCTTTGGGGATTCCTTCTTGAATTTCTTTGGAGATTTCTCCTGGATTTCCTATGGGGATTCGACTTGGAATTCCTTTGGGATTTCCTCTTGAAAAACCTTTGAGGATTCTGCTTGGAATTCCTACTGGGATTTTTCCTGGAATTTCTTCGAGATTCCTCCTAGACTTCCTTCGAAGATTCCTCCTGGAATTTCTTCGACGATTCTTCCTGAAATTCTTTCGGAGATTCCTCCTGATATTTCGTCGGAGATCCCTCTTGGCATTCCTTCGGGATTTTCTCTTGGAATACCTTTGGTGATTCCTTTTCACATTTCTTCCGAGATTCCTCCTGGAATTCCTTCCGGGATTTCTCCTGCCATTCCATCGGAGATTCCTTCTGGAATTCGCTCTCTCTTTCTCAGGAATTTCTCCTGTTATTCCTTTAGAGATTCCTCCTGGATGTTTTTCGTTGAATCCTCCTAGAGTTCCATCGGGGATTCCTTCTGGATTTTTTTTTTGGGATTTCTGCTGTAATTTCCTTTGGATTAGTGCTTGAATACATTTGGAGAATCCCTCTGGAATTCCTTTGGGAATTCTTCATAGATTTCCTTCTGAACTTCCTCGAAAATTCCAATCAGGGATTTTTTCAGAAGTATCTGCAGGGATTTCTCTAAGAGAGATTCTCGTTTCACCAGATATTCCTGCAGAAGTTCCTTCAAGGTTTCATACCGCATTTTCTGCAGATTAGTCCAGAATTCTCTTCATGGATTCCTCCAGAAGTTTCTTGGAGGCTCCTCCTAGAATTCCTTCTGAGACTCCTCCCTGAAATCATACGGGGATTCCTTAGTGTAAATAGTGCGACCTTATTATCAAATTTGATAGCTTCTGAAGGTTCTAAGAAAACAGAATAAAAACTGTAGTAAAATCGATATTTTATTGTCCTTGATTTGCAATGGAGTAATGCATCATGCAATAAGGATACTGGTAATGTTCCAATAGGTGAATCACTGGTCGCAGTGACGGATCCGAACAGAAATAATAAAAAAAAAGTATTTATTCAAACATAATAGTTCATATGTCATCAAAAGTCATGAAAAAAGCTCAGACTGCAAATTCTGGAGCGTTATGAGAACTATTCTTAGCTTTGCCAATGTTGACATTATGGTCAAATTTTGGCCACGCCGATTCACGCCGCCGCCGAAAACTGCCACCGGCGTGACGCCGATGACGCCGCCGCCGCCGGCCAAAAATGAGGGCCGCCGCCGAGCAAAATATAGTCGGCGCACAGGTCTAGTCTGAACTAGCCTCTATTCGAGGCTGTGCTCAAAAAATATGTGGGTGATGAAACGACATTCCAGCCATTTAGGGTTTTTTTCTCGCAATTTCTTTAAAATTGCTTCAAAGTTTCTCATGACATTCTTTAAGGAATTTTTCGAGGATTTCTTTAAGAATTCCTACAATTTTTAAGTGATTCCTCCAAGAATCTCCAGAGGTATATCTAGGAGTTCTTCCAGAGATATTCTCTGAAAATTGTGTATGGGTTCCTTTAGAAATTTAATAAAGGATTGCTTCAGCATTTTTTGTACAATGTCTGCTAAAGTTCAAGAAGAAATCCCTGGAGGAATCTATGAAATGGTCCCAGAAGATATTTGTGACTGAACCACAGGGACAATTTATATATTTCTGTAGGAATCCCTGAAGGAATTTTTGAAGGTATTCATTGTGAAATCTCTGAAGCACACTTATGGAAGAACTATTGAATAATCCTCTCGAAATCAAAGATTATCCCTGTAGATATTTCTGAAGGAGATTCTGACGAAATTTCAAAAGGAATCTGTGGAGAAGTATCCGAAAGAATTACTGGATAACTAACACTAAGGAAGACTACAAGTGGTAGTTGAAAATACGCATATCTGCAATACTGGAAGCATTCTTGTAAGCATTTCTGGAGGAATGTCTGAAGAAATTATTGGGAAACCCTTGGCATAACAAAAAAGGCATTTATAGATAAAAAAAAATCGAAAAAAAGTTTTTTATGAGTTTTCTGAAAGTTCTCATTGAGTGGACATAGTTTTCGAAGGAATCTCTTTTGTAATATCTTGTGAAACACCTAGTAAGACGTCTTCAAAGATTTCTGCACAAATCTTTTCAAATATTTATAAATAAAAATCCTGTGGAATCATCTGGAGGATCGACTGAGTATTTTAATCTACGATTTCAACGGCTAAGCAGTCTTTTAATATGGGAAAACGAAGTGTATTACTACCCCTGAAGATGACACAAAACCCCAATGTCGAAACGTCGGGCAAATAATAAACCTCGTTTTCCCATATTAAAAGACTGTGTAGCCATTTAAATTGTAGATTCCTGTGGAAACTCTCAGGACTGTTTTTTGATAAACTTCTTGAATTTTTTTTAACGGAAATCCCGAAGAAACTTCCGTGTAAATACATATAGTAAGGCAGAACATCTGATGGAATCTATGTATGATTTTATTTAATTATTAACAAAAAATCTCTAGTGGAATTTCTGATGGGTTTTCTGGATGAATCTGTTAAGTAATTCCTGGAGAACTTCATTGCGGGAACTTCAATTGAAAATCCCTAGAGGAAATCCTGATATATCTCCGGAAAATTCCTGGAGCGGATTTCAAGGAATATCTTTAATATTTTCTTTATACTAGACAGAATATCTGAAGTGGTCGGCATTAAGTCAGGGAGAATCACGTGTGTTTTACCTTATTTCGAGGAAAAAGGGTTTAAATTTTGCAAATCAGCAAATTTTGAGTTTTTCAATAAATTTTCAGGATTTTTTCCTATTAAGCTCAATAACTATTCATCAAAGCATCATTCTGCATTGATCGTGATAAAACGTAAAAATGAGCGATTGCTGAGTAAGCGATTGCACTCGGTCCAGTTTGACTGAACGATTTTTGTAAAAACTTCAACCAACTACATTACGCACACAAATTCATACATATTTGATTGGAAATTAATTCACAAGAAGGATGATGATTGGCGGGAGTGTTGCATATGTGAACTGAAAATTTGAAATATTTGATATAACACTAAAGATTATATATTTTAATGTTCATGTTCAGTCAGAGTGGTCCAAGTACATCAGCTCAATATCCCATGAATGGTAGGCAACAAATGATCTATTTACGCACAATGGACTAGAACATGAACTGGCTAACACATTTTGAACTTTTTTCAAAGCTTCATAAAATGTTGTAATTACACAATTCATAATAATTTATTCAGATGACTGGCGATTTTAAAATATTCACTCAGTCAGAGCGAGGCAAGTACATTTCTTAAATTACTGGTAAAATAATCTTCTTCATCAAACGGGCAATGGTGCATTTCAAAACGGTGCCCATCTGCTTGCAAACAAACATATTTTGATGTACATAGGATTACGAAGAATAGCTAATATCATCTTGTTTTTCTTAGTGACACGTGTCGCGCATAATGTCGCAATTTGATTCAACACGATGATCTGTAAAATACGATAATTAACAGAATAAAATTGATGTTTACGTGTTGATCCATAATCTCAGTAGAAAATGCGCCACGGAGTAATTCCATTTGGAATCAAATAAAATGTTGGTGATTTGAAACGGGTGGGGCAAAATGAAACGCGAAGTTTTGAAATAGATTTAAAAAAAAATGGAAATTTATCCTTTGCTAAAATATTGTTTGAATCAAAAACTATCCCGGCTAGAAAATTATATCAAGTTTGTAACATATTGTGTTTTGATGTTATAAAAATTTAGATGCAGGATGATGTTAAAATAACTGAAATTGTAACAAAAAAGTATTGTGGTGTAATCAGGGCCGGATCTAAGGGGGGGGGGCGGGGGGCCCCGGCCCCGGGCCCCCACATTTTAGGGGCCCCACAAAAACCTTTTTTGGTTGCTAACACTAGCTTTATTTTTCATATTACTCAAGTACTGTACTGAAAATAAGGAAAAACATTTTTGGTCATCTCTCCGAGGGGCCTCCACATCCCCTCGGGCCCCGGGCCCCCACAATCCTTAATCCGGGCCTGGGTGTAATCAAGAAAATGACTTATTGTGTTATGAACAGATGAAAATTATAACAAAACGTGATATAAATTATATCTTCAAAATAACTTGTTTCTATCATAATTTGATACAACTTTGTAACAATGCTGTCTCAATGCCAAATAATCGAAACTCAAGTATATTACAATGAGTTATAATCAGATTCTATAACATAATGTGATATAATTGTGTTATAATATTTATGTACAACAAATGTTTCTAACAGAAGTATAACACAATAAGTTATAAACATCAGGATTTGTTAGAAAGATTGTTAGAAACTTCTAGTCGGGATGTGTTATGGTAATAAAATTGTTTATTATCATTCAAAAACATCATGTAAACCCACTGTTTCATCTTACCCCATCCGTTTCAACTTGCCTCGGCGTACCTTACTGCAAGCATTAATCATAACCAGGGATGGCATTCACTATTTGCAAAGAGTTACATTCACTTGCTACTATCTCAGTTCATAAGCATGCTATCAAAAAACAATGTATGCATGACTTTTACCTTGTAGTTTTATCTGAAAGTTTGCCGAATATCATAAGGGTCGCACACGCATGCTTAACTCGTGAGCGAGCTGTGAAAGTAACTCTCCACGCCGTGAATGTAATTTACATTCACGGCGTGGAGAGTTGCGTTCACAGCTCACTCACGACTTTGGTATACGTTTGCGACCCCAATGTTATTTGGCAAACTTTCAGATAAAATTACAAGGTTAAATTCATCCATACATTGTTTTTCGATAGCATGCTTCTGAACTGAGATAGTAGCAAGTGAATGTAACTCTTTGCAAATGGTGAATGCCATCCCTGATCATAACAAGAAAAATTATAGCAGTAGTCTTTCCAATCATTTTCCAGGATTCTTTCAATGAATCCCGAGCAGAGGAGAATAGCAAATTAAAAATTGCTAAATAACATAACCTGTTTTTATATCTTGACTTGTTATTATTATGTTATCATGACATTACTTCTTCATAACATATTTGTTGGACAATCTTATTTTGTTATGATCACGGTATTGGTTTGCATACATCAAATAACATATGAATAACACGGCTTGTTGTTGAACAAATTTAGTTATTATTGTACTATTGAGAGTGTACGAACAGCTGATAATCAAAAGCACAACAATAACGTGTTTCGATATCATTCGAGATTTATCAATACAGGTATTTTTCGATATAACGTACCCTCGATATAGCGTACCCTCGATATAGCGAATTCGATATAACGTACATTTTGCTTCAATATAACGTACAACATTGAATTTTTCATTTTTTCCCAGAAATAACCCTCAGAAAAACTACGTTATCACTCATATCAATGCTGTGTTGCTACCCAAAATTAGCGCAATTTAGGGAAAAATTTTGTGTACGTTATATCGAAGCAAAATGTACGTTATATCGAAGCACAAAAAACGAAATGAGTTTTTCGTGAAAACTCAGTTTTTTCATTATTGGTTTTGTGAATTTCACCGAAATCATTATTTAGGGTTAATTTCACGTCGAATACATCAACACTAGCATAACATATATTAATTTTTTCTCTGCTTCGATATAACGTGCACTTCGATATAACGTACAAAGAGAAAAAAAATGTTGTACGTTATATCGAAGAATACCTGTAATCATTATCAAAATCTATTAAAGTTCAAAATTTGTTATTAAAATATTTTCCATATTTTTTATTATTAACTAACAAAACATGTTATTGAATTGTTCTTCCAGGAACATTTTTGCCTTTCTCGTTCACCTAAGTGAACTGAAAGGCTATATGTTCACTCAAAAAAAAAATTTTCGATAGGAGGCTCGGAGGGTCAAGTCACATATACCAATCAACTCAGTTCGACGAATTGAGATGATGTCTGTATGTGTGTATGTATGTGTGTCTGTGAACAAAATAAGTTCACTCACTTTTAAGGCACTTCCCATTGGCCGATTTTTCGGATTATAGCTCGAATCGAACCGGAATTTTACCGCATTGTTTGCTATTGAAAATGATTCGGATCGGTCAAGGCACACCACGAGAACGAAAGTAAGAGAGAATGTCAGAGAAAACGACGACGACGAAAGAGCGGCGCTAACGTGCTAAGCAAAAAAAGCCTAGAGTTGTCACCCATCACTAACGAACCACGTATGAGTGTGATGATGGCAACATATCCTGATAAGCCCGTCCCTAATAGTCTATTTTACGAGCCGATTTTATGAATGAATTTTGACAGGAGGTAGTGTCCAATAACCCGTGAAAACCAATATCATCATCAACCAGGGATGCCACATATACAGATTTTTCTGTAATCATGCAGATTTTTTTGCAGCTTTTCATACAGAATTCTGTATACCAATATATACAGATTTTTGGAAATTATACAGATTATACAGATTTTTGAGAAACTTACAGAATTTCAAACAGATTTTTCGCGAAATACTACAGATTTCATACAGATTTTTGACAAAAAATGGTGATACAGATTATAAAGATTTTTGAAAGGCAAAATACAGATTTAAATGTGGCAACACTGTCATCAACATTGTTGTCACTTCGTAAAATGGCTCATTCTCAAAAATCGTGTTTTGGGACCGTTCATAAACCACGTAGACTGGGGGAAGGGTGTGGGTCTGGCCAAAGTCTACGCTCTATACGAATTTCAAGATTTTTGGACAAAAGTCTACGAGGGGGGGGGGGTTTGAAATGGCCAAATTTTAGTATACGTGATTTATGAACAGCCCCTTCGGAATGACGAATCAAGGCTCCCCCAAATCGACGCGACTCTTTTCCAGCGACACGACTTTTTGTCGCTATGTTTTTGTCGCGAAATCGCTGCGCACTGATTTGAAGGGGACCTTCCACACTGCGACGACGTCGTCGCAGGCGACAAGCGACAGTGCAGCGATTTTTGTACTTGTCGCCGGTGTGTCGCGGCGCTGGTCGCTGCATGCACAGTTTTCGTCGCTGTCGCGGGGCGACTAAGTTTTGTTTGTGACTAGTTTTCGCGTTGGTGTAGATGGTTGATGCGACGCATTTATCGCTGTAGTCGTTGAGAAAAATCGCAGCGAAAAAAAAATCGTGTCGCCGGAAAAGTCGCCTTGGTTTGGGGGAGCCTTCAGTCGTACGAGCGATTGCCACCCTCCCCCTAAAGTAATACGTCATCGAACTGGGCAACTGGCATGTTTACCCAGCGCTTCGACGCCGACCCAAACCCACCCGAGTGCATGGGCTGGGTGGAGGAGCCTGACCAAGCAAGCAGCACCCAACCTCACTGCCATTCATGGTTCGATAGCGATGGCGATGCTAAGTGATGGACGGGAGGCAGCCGAAGGTTTTCGTTCATTCGGTGGGCAAACACTGAGCGAAAAATTCACCTAAATTCTACTGGAAATCTTAAGTAGATTTTTTCCATCTAACTTCACATTTGAAGCTTAAATGATAAGTGAAAATATTCTACTAAAAAAATCCAAAAAAATTAAATTCACTGCCAAATCATATAAATTTAAAATATTTTTTAGTATTATTTTAAAGTTTTTGCTCTTATTATTATTTTAAATTAAGGTAAATACAAAAATTTGGTTCACCTCCGTGCCATCGGAGACCACCAAATGGTTCCCTTGATAAAGAGGAAACATCTGAATTCGCAGAACATTTTGCCATCATCACACTCATGCATGGTTCGTTAGTGATGGCTGACAGCAGACTACATGAGCAGTTCTACCACGTAGGAAGTTTAGCCACATGCCTGCAACAGCTTGTATAAATCAGTTTGTAAAACCAAACCTGTAAAAGATACCTATATCCGTATGCATCTAGGTGACATTGGAAATTCTCGATACTTAACATAATTTCAGGCATTTCTCGGAATTTTTAAGGTGTCAGAACTTTTGAATTGTCGCGAATATTCAAAGAAATTTAAAGGAAATTGAAGCTCAGTAATTTAAGGAAATTAATATTCAAAATTACATTTTATTTAAACTACGTGGCAAATGCGATTCTACTACAAATTTAGAGTCAAATTTAGATAAAATTTAGATAAAAAATAAAAATTTCTTGTATTCCTTTAATTGTCACACAGTGACCAACAAACACCGATGAATCACCTTAATATGTTGTACACTATTTATGAATCACCATGTTTGATCAAATGAGTGATCGATAAACTGTGGTCATTTTTGCCGATTCATAAATTGTGGGGCACTGTACTAGGATAGTCTTCACTGAGAAAAAATTCTACTCAGTCGAAGAGTAACGACAACTCAGCAGGGATGCCAAATATACAGATTTTTCTGTAATTATACAGATTTTTTCGCAGCTTATCATACAGAATTCTGTATACCAATATTACAGATTTTTGGAAAAGGATACAGATTATACAGATTTTTCAAAAACTTACAGAATTTCATACAGATTTTCCGTAAAATAATACAGATTTCATACAGATTTTCGGAAAAAGTAGTCATACAGATGATACAGATTTTTGGAAGGCCAAAATACAGATTTAAATTTGGCAACCCTGCAACTCAGTTTAGTCGACCGCGAAGAGTTGGCGCAAACTGAGTAAGCTCGCTTGACGACAATGAGGTGCTTTTACTCAGTTCATCGTGTTCACTATCGCTTACTCATTTTTGAGTAAAGATAGAGCGAATCGATGTTCCGAACTGTCAGATCCGGAGATAGAGAAAAGGCAAAACAACGGTCTGCTCGTGGCGGACAGCAGCGGCTGCATCCAAAACGCAATTTTGGAAGAATTTTCCTTTTTCGAAGCAAATTAAGTGGTTTACGACCTCCGCAATTAGTGAACTGTTATTGACAATGAAGTTTTCAAGAGAAATCACTGGCTGTTGTAGTCGTAAATTATCATTTTTTTGTAAGAAATATCAATTGACAACAATAAACATGCTTCAAAATTACTCAGAAATATGAGTAGAAGCAACTCACGGTCGATGTTGAATATCGTGAGTTGACTTTACTCAGCCTTCATCGAATAGAACAGCAACTCAAAATTGAGTAAACCTACACCTTACTCAGTTTTAGGGTTGTCCCACTTTTAACGAAACTGAGTCGGATCCAACTCAATTTTGAGTAGAATTTTTTCTCAGTGTTGAATGGCATAGGGGCTGTCCATAAACCACGTGGTCATGAAGGGGGGGGGGGGGGTTCGGCCAATGACCATTTTGTATGGACAAATAAAAATTTTTGTATGGACTAATGACCACGCGGGGGGGGGGGGGGGGGTTGAAAAGTCCCAAAAAAATGACCACGTGGTTTATGGACAGCCCCATACTGATATTAAATGAATGGACCACATTATATATATGATTCATCTATTGATCCGGTTCTAGCGATGGCTAGACCCACATTCAACGGCGGCGGCTGATTTGCTGCGTTAAGATCTAATTCGTGCATCACTCTTACGAGTCGACTTCATGTGCAGCAAACGGCTCAAACATCCGTCATCATTTTTTGGATACGTGATATCACAAGGGAACGTCCATAAATTTCGTCACGCGAAAATTGCCGATTTTCAAACCCCGTTCCCCCTATATCACACTTTTTGTATGAGAACCAGTGTTGCCACATTTAAATCTGTATTTTGCCTTTCAAAAATCTTTATAATCTGTATCACCATTTTTTGTCAAAAATCTGTATGAAATCTGTAGTATTTCGCGAAAAATCTGTTTGAAATTCTGTAAGTTTCTCAAAAATCTGTATAATCTGTATAATTTCCAAAAATCTGTATATATTGGTATACAGAATTCTGTATGAAAAGCTGCAAAAAAATCTGCATGATTACAGAAAAATCTGTATATGTGGCATCCCTGATGAGAACTCTAAAAAAATGCTCACACTTTCACACTTTGCTGAAGCCCCCTCCCCAACAACGCGTGATGTATACGCTCAAGAATTTTTTGCCATGTTCCCAAACGTGTATCTGGCGAACAGGATGCTGTTTTATCATCAAAACAGTCATCATGAAGCATCCATTACGTACGTCACGCTAAAATTGGGAATGTACATCCCCACCCCCTCTCGCACGGGTTTTTCTGTGCGTTTTTACGTGTCAAACTATCCCAAACCCCCCTCCCACTCCAATCGTTACGTTTTTATGGGTATTCACTTACACCGAGAAAAATTTCTACTCAATGACTGAGTTGGCCTTACTCAGAAATCGAAAAATCCTTTGTTTTCTTACTCAGTTTCGGCTAAAAGTGGGACAACCCATTGGCAATGGGTTGTCCCACTTTTAACGGAAACTGAGTAAGAAAACAAAGGATTTTTCGATTTCTGAGTAAGACCAACTCAGTCATTGAGTAGAAATTTTTCCCTGTGTGGATTTATTCCAAATTATTTTTTTTCCTGCTCAGTTTCAGTTAGAAGTACACTGAGCGAAAAATTCACATAAATTCTACTGGAAATCTTAAGTAGATTTTTTCCATCTAACTTAACATTTGAAACTTAAATGATTAGTAAGTGAAAATATTCTACTGAAAAAATCCTTTAAAATTTAAGTGAAATTTTTCACTGCCAAATCATATGAATTTAAAATATTTTTTTAGTATAACTTTACTAGTTTTAGCTATTATTATTTTATATTGAGGTAAAATCAAAAATTTGGTTCGTCTCCGTGCTATCGGAGACCACCAAATGGTTCCTTTGATAAAGAGGAACATCTGAATTCACAGAACATATTGCCATCATCACACTCATGCATGGTTCGTTAGTGATGGGTGACAACTACATGCTTCTATTTTGCATACTTTCGACTGCAGTAAAATCCACTTGAAATCCATATACAATTTATAATACGATACAGTGCGAAATTTCCAATAACTTTTCTTTGGAGATTCACTATACTTTCAAGCGGGTTTCACTTAACCCATGTAAACTCACTGAAAAATTCATTTTGGAAGGGTTACTTGGCTTTTTCCAGTGAAATCAAAATGAAATTTCCTCTCAGTGTAAGGCAACTCATTGAGTTGTCTCAGTTTTAACGTAACGGAAACTAAGTAAGGAAATAGAAGTCTTTTCTTTTTCTGAGTAGGACCAACTCAGTGACTGAGTAGAAATTTACCTCGGTGTATGAATGTAGTAAGGCAATGGCACGTCAGGTAACGGTAAGTGATAACGCTAAGTTGCATACATCTGGGCGTTAAATTGGATATTAAGTAAGACCAACTCATTGGCCAAGTGGGAGTATTTCTGCATAAGTGCACGTTTTTATTTTCAATGAGCCATTTTACGAAACGTTTCGGATCAGCTGATCGCTCATTTCCGTAACAAATTTTGAAAACGACGTATAATCAATGCTACACCATTGATTATACGTCGTTTTCAAAATTTGTTACTGATTTCATGAATGAAAATTTGACAGGAGGTTGCACCCAAGCCCGTGAATGTTAATATCAATAGTCCTGTTCAACGACGTAGGTTGAACTTACTCGAACTTGCTCCATCCCGCTCTTTCCCGTTTGTTGACAAATGGGTAAGAGTAGGATGCAGCAACTTCGAGCAAGCTCAACCTACGTCGTTGAACAGGACTAATATCAACACTGTTGTCGTTTCGTAAAATAGACCAAAGGCACAAGCCCATTGTTCTCTATTCCACAGGTTCGGACCATCAGACAAAGTGGTATTTGTGATGTGATATTTTTAAAGCCTTTAAAAGTGGCGCGAGGAGTTGCTAGGACATATCCTATGGACTTATCCACGGATGAACCGAATTCATCGCGGTCCGAGAATGGACTTATCCACCGATGAATCGAATTCATCGCGGCCCGAGAATTTTGACAATTGAGCGGGGTCTTTCCAATTAGAATTGGACGATTCTGATTGGAACAGACCCCGCTCTAGTGTCAAAATTCTCGGACCGCGATGAATTCGGTTCATCGGTGGATAAGTCCATAGACGAGTGCACCGATGAACTGAATTCATCGCGGTCCGAGAACTTTGACACTACAGCGGGGTCGTTCCCAATCAGAATTGTTCAATTCTGATTGGAAATCTTTCACTTCTGATTGGAAGCGACCCCGCTGTAGTGTCAAAATTCTCGGACCGCGATGAATTCAGTTCATCGGTGCACTCGTCTATTTTGACACTAGAGCGGGGCCGTTCCAATCAGAATTTAACGATTCTGATTGGGAATGGACTTATCCACCGATGAACCGAATTCATCGCGGTCCGAGAATTTTGACACTACACCGAGAAAAATTTCTACTCAATGACTGAGTTGGCCTTACTCAGATCCTTTGTTTTCTTACTCAGTTTCGGCTAAAAGTGGGACAACCCATTGGCAATGGGTTGTCCCACTTTTAACGGAAACTGAGTAAGAAAACAAAGGATTTTTCGATTTCTGAGTAAGACCAACTCAACCACTGAGTAGAAATTTTTCCCTGTGTAGAGCGGGGCCGTTTCCAATCAGAATTGGACGATTCTGATTGGAACAGACCCCGCTCTAGTGTCAAAATTCCCGGACCGCGATGAATTCGGTTCATCGGTGGATAAGTCCATAGGTATACCCACAAAAAAATGCTGGGTTGGACAGTCCATATGTCCTACCCACACTCTTAGGGTCTGTGTCAATTGGCGAATTAAAATTAATTTTTACTTAAATTTGACAGTTCAACACTTAAACTTGACAGTTTTCCTAAGGAAATAATTATCGAACTGTCAAGTTTAAGTGAAAATTAATTTTATGCAATTCAGTATCATAATTTAAATTTTATATAACTCATTTTGGTATAATAATGGCCAATTTTTCCGAACTGGTTGTATAATGTTGTATAATGTTCATAATGCAACTCATTTGAGTTGCATTATGAATATTATGCAACTCAAATGGGTTGCAATATGAAAAAATCATTGCATAAAATTTTTTATGCAATTCAGTATCATAATTTATAGTTTATATAATTCATTTTGGTATCATAATGGCCAATTTTTCCGAACTGGTTCATTATGCAACTGAAATGAGTTGCATAATGAAAAATAGTTGTATAATGTTCATAATGCAACTCATTTGAGTTGCATTATGAACATTATGCAACTCAAATGGGTTGCATTATGAAAAAATCATTGCATAAAATTTTGTATGGAACTCGTTGCAAAACTCGATTTTTTCAGCACTCTTCGTATTTATCCAACTCGGCAAGCCTCGTTGGATAAATGTACGACTCGTGCTGAAAAAATTAACTTTTTGCAACTAGTTACATAAATAACTAGTATGGAACTCGTTGCAAAACTCGATTTTTTCAGCACTCATCGTATTTATCCAACTCGGCAAGCAATGTACGACTCGTGCTGAAAAAATCAACTTTTTGCAACTCATTACATAAATAACTATTAATTCGCCAATTGACACAGACCCTTAGAAAAAATCATGTAAATTAAAGCTCACTTGGATGCACATAAAAGGAGCGGCCCGTTTGAGACAAATTAACGTCTTCTATCACAAATAAAGTCGAGCAAGCAATCGCTAGAGCCGAATCGAGAGATAAAACATACGTATGTAAAAAAAACAAACCGGACTTGAAATCTGATCTGCTGATAGAGAGGCACGTGCTATTCTTCATTACACCAACGCACCTAACCTCAAAATGACTGACAAATCTCAGGTCATTTTGACAGATGTAACATGTGCATGAAAAGGACAACAACAAGATCGATAAAGTAGAATATGTTATCCGTCTTTTTCGTGCATGTGTGTGATCTGTCAAAATGACCTGTGAATTGTCAAACATTTTTTATGGCTAGCTTTGTTGGTGTAATGAAGAATACCTCTCGACTGTATCTCCGAGTTGTGAAACAAACAATAAATGTAAAACTGTTTCTACCTATCTGGTCAGATAGAATTGTTGACATCTTGTGCAACCAACTCGAACTTACATGATGGATGTAAAATTGAGTCAAATTTGCCATTCAGTCATGAAATATTTACGTATGTTGATGGTTTACGTCATGTGTAAATTCCTAATTTTTTAAGAGTGCAGATTTGTGTACTACAAGAGCAGCCTCCCCGCTGTGTCAAATGTACATACACAGTTACTTTTCCGGCTCTGGCGCTGTTATGAGAACAAAATTAACAATTATTATTGCACTGATCGATTCCTGATAATGCATGTCATCGTTCAGAGAGAAACTTATTTAATATTGCGACATTTGCACCCATTTAGACTCGGCCCGAATTCATTATTATCACAGTTGAATTTCGCACACGACTTCGCAGCGGCTCACGTTCACAACTTTGCTCGAGTTCGTGAGAGGGTCATCGGTTGCACAACTGGTAATCAAATTAAGTTTGATTGATGCAAAATATCGCTTGGAAATAAAAATACAGTGGATTTTCAAATTATCACAGAAGTCTAAACAATAATGAGAAACCCAATAATTATGATCTTTGCTCTCATACCATGGACTTAATTTGTCACTTGTGTTTTGTTGAAAGAATATTTTATGGCACGAGAAAGGCACCATCACCGCTAGGTGGATTAATAAGGGTTTTTTTGTTATGATATTTGTTATTTTGCCGCTTATGACAGACAAGTTTATAACATAATATGTTATGTTGATAACAGAAAACCAACTGATTCTATTATTAAGTTATTTTGCAAAAATAACACATTTTGTTATGCTGATGTTATTCCCTTCTGCTCGGGATGACTGTGTAATACAGTGTGTGTGTGTAGACTAGACTAGACTAGAATACTTTAAGAAATTTTCGAAGAAATCCTTAAAGTCATTTCTACAAAAAATCGAGGACAAGTTTCTGAAAAAAATAACCTGGGATATTTCTTTCAATTGAAGGCAATTCTGAAGAAATCTTTGGGTTAAGTCTCAATATCACGAGGTTTTTTGCACATATGAGGGCGCAACAAATGGAAGACTAAATATCATATGTAAGTGGGCACAAAAAAATCAAAATAATTATTTATCTCATATTTAGGATGAAAAATTGTCAATCTCCTCTATGAAGGCCACTTGTAATCTACCTCAGTGTCAGTTATCCATGGATAATTATCAAAAACAGGATTAGACTACTTTTTCAAAGTAGTGTATTAGGAGTTAAACCTTTTTTTATCTGAAAGCGGGTAACCTTGGATAAGCCTCGATAACATCCACGGGAAAAATCCATAATTTTGATTTATAATGAATTTTTAATTTGACAAATTGATGATGTCAGAATCAAATATGACCTTTAATCCCTAAAAGAATAAAGCTCAAGGTCATAAAGTATAAAGAATAGGGCGTTGACGATTCGATAGGTATACCATCAAGTGTAAAACAAAAATTCGTAGGAATTGGTGGTCATAATGCTATGGTGGAGCCACAAACAAACAGACGTAACTCTTAAAGGGTCTCCAGTTAGCCTAGTGGTTAAGGCTATGGATCGCCAATCCGGAGACGGCGGGTTCGATTCCCGTTCTAGTCGGGAAAATTTTCTCGACTCCCTGGGCATTGTATCATTGTGTATCATTGTACTTGCCTCACAATATACAAATTCATGCAATGGCAGGCAAAGAAAGCCCTTCAATTAATAACTGTGGAAGTGCTCAAAGAACACTAAGTTGAAGTGTGGCAGGCCAAGTCTCAGTGGGGACGTAGAGCCGTAAAGAAGAAGAAGAACTCTTAAAGGAAATTCATCAAAAACTTTTGCCCGGTGTCATTTTCATGAGCACACTGCCACCTGTTGGTAGAACCGCGCGCGACACTGTCGGCCATGATGGATTTCGATTTGACGTTTTGCTGACACGCACACTACTACACAAATTGCCTGTAATTTTCGTTTGCATCATTCAGCAACGTCGTCAAAGCAGTCGAACACTAGCGCATCTGGCGGAACGATCGCGCAAATCAAATTTCATTGAATTGATCGTTAAATGCATGTCCCAAGCCCTTTTGAAGAGTGTTACCACAGACAAACAGACGTAACACCTTGAACGATTTTCATGGAAATCCATCGCCCAGTTCACACTATCATCACCTGGTGGAAAAGTTGCACGAATCACTGTGTTGTGCAATATCGTCAACAGAAGGCGCTAGTGTGAAACGTCAAACGCATAGAAAAAACGATGCTCGCGCCTCTGGTTGTGAAAGCCACAACTATGAAAATTTAAAATGATCGTTAAAATCGTGGTCGATGGAAATTTCGCATGTGTTACGTCTGTTTGTCTGTGGTGTTACGCTAGGTGTTACGTATGTTTGTCTGTGGTGGAGCTACAAATTGCAAAATTTGTGCGGAGATATGTATTGCGACATTTGCACCCATTTAGACTCGGCCTGAATTCATTATTATCACAGTCGAATTTCACACACGACTTCGCAGCGGACCACGTTCACAACTTTGCTCGTGACCATGACAGGGTCATCGATGGCACAACTGGTAAACTAATTAAGTTTGATTAGCGTAAAATATTGTTTTGTAAAATGAAATTTCAGTGGATTTTCTAATTACCACAGAAGTCTAAACATTATCGGGAAGCCCAATATAAGTAATCCCTCTAATCGGTGCTTGCGTTCCACAGAAAGCAGACTGACATGAAGTCCACCTCCGACACAGACCTGTTTTCCATTCGGTTGTACAATACTGTTTCCATTTCCCTATAGGTTCCACTGAGCTGTAAACTACCTGCCTTACCCTCCGCTAAACTGACACTTACTGCCAGCCAGCAGGGTGACTACAAAGCGCATAGAGTTGATCCCAACCTCGCTTCCTGGTCCTGTCCGGCATCTCTCACTTCGTGTACCTAGTGGCGGTAGTTATCCCGCGCCTGTGCCGTTGCCGTCGTCTTTCCAAGTCAGTGGGTGAACTTTAACTACCAGTAAATCGATGTCAAATGCGGTGGCAGTACCGACCGGCGCTCGGTGATCGTGCGATCACACTGCACTGGAAACCTGATGGTTGCCGAAAGCCGCTCCAGAGAAAGGACGGGAAACCGAGGGAAAGGAATCCGATGCCGCGCTGGGTGCCTGTTGCGCAGTGGTTTCGCAACCTGACCTGATATAGAGACAAAATATCGTCCTGATTCATATATTTTATAAACGTAACATCTCAAAGATTTTTTGGCTCACGCCTCTATATTTTAAGATCCATCATTAAATAAAAACCCGATTGTTTTGGTTTTATGATGCTTGTAAGGAGTTCCTTAAGCTTTAAGAACTCCAGCAAAAACTCTAATATTGGCATAAAACTGTTTTCCTGTTCTACTGCTAAGAATGACAGAATTTCCCATCAGGATAAAAATCACATCCTGATTGCAAACCACTGTCACAGATCAACTTTCCTATATTGCTTAGCGGAATCGCTTAATGTCGAAGGTCGGCAGGTAGCAAGTAAGTAACGCGCTTCAACTTGCGGTCCCCGGGCGGGAGAATCGATCGCCGAGGCGGAAACATTTGCATAAAAACAACAACAAAGCGAAGTGCGATCAACGAGCAGCGCAATTCGTAGTAGGCTAATCGATTCGATCTCCGCACCTCCACGCCTGCTCAGAGCTCGCTCAACCGCTGGCCATAGGTAGTTATCCGTGGAAAGCATCAGTTTATACAGAAGCTGCTCTCAGAACATGATTAGCACTTTTACCTGCCGTTTTTTTTTCGCTACACATGTTTCGTATTTTTTTTTTATTTTCGATTGCTAGAGCGATTTCAATCTCGATCACTTGTCAGTTTTATCTCATTAGCGCTAGATTGAATCTTGGCTACCGAACGCCAGATGGTGAAGCGTTAATTTTCGGGACTACTGTTGTGATGAAAATGCGTGCAACACGATTAGACGAACTTTGGTGAATCACTTCCCTTCCCGCTGATAAACGATTAGTTTAGTGTTAGACCGCTTCGGATACTGTAAATTCATGAGCTACTGAGAAAAAAAGCTCTTCCATAGCATTCGTCACTGTAAGGCTCACTTGATGTGAGGCAGTCAATTCCTTTTTTGTTGTATTTAAAATCAAGATTCAGAATAATCCAAGAGAGGAACAGAAGCAGAGGTAGCAAAAACAGAAGCAAACATGCAAGTAAAAGCAAACGTAGTAGATTCAGAAGCAAAAATAGAAGCATATATAAATATAGAGCCACGAACAAGAGCCAAAAAAGAAGCATATTCAGTTCAGATTCAGAAGGAGAAAGAGAATCAGAAACAGAATCAGAAGAAGAAGTAGAAATCGAAGAAGATTCATAATCATAAACAAGGGCAAGAGGAAATATATCTAGAAGCAGAGGTAGAATCAGAAGAAGAAACAGAATTAAGAGTAGAAATGTAGACAGAAACAGAGCAAAACTATATACAGAAGCGAAAGTAGGAACAGAGTTTAAAACAAAGGCAGATACAGAAGAATTCAAAAGCAAAAACAAAAACAGAGACGAAAACAATCATAAAATGAAGCAGGAGCAGATTCAGAAAGGAGACCAGCATTGAAAACAGAACCCAAGCCAGACTCCGAAGCAGATTCAGGATCTAAAACAGAGACAAAAGCAGGCAGACGTGAAAGCTTGAGTAAAACCGGATTCAGAAGCAGAAAAAAAGCAAAAGTATTAGCAAAAAGAAGCAAGAGCCAAGGTAGAAGCAAATGCATGTATAGAATCCAAAACAGAAGCAAAGACAGAGGCTAAAGCAAAGAAGAAGAAAAGGCAGAATCAGAGCAGATCCAGCAGTGTAAATGAAGCGAGAAGCAGAATCAGAAGCCAAAGTTGAATCAAACGCAGACGCAGATTCAGAAACAGATTTAAAAGCAGGAGCAAACGCTGGGCGAGAAGCAGTAATGGAGACAGGAATAGAAGCAGAACTCATTCAGCAACACAACTAGAAACAGCAGCAGTGTTGCAAGCAAAACCCGAAGCAGATTCAGTAGCATAGATAGAAGCAAAAGCAGAGGCGACCAAGCAGTAAGAGCAGAAGGAAGAACAGATTCACGAGTAGAATTGGAGACAGATAAGGCAAAATCATGCATAAAAACAGGCTCAGAAATAGACATAGATGCAGATACAGAAGTAAACGAAGAGACATAATAAAAAGCCGAATCGGAAGCAGGAGAATCCGGAGTAGTAATGAAGGAAGAAGCAAAAGAATAAGCAAAGGTGTAACCATAATTGTAAGCGGAAGCAGGTTCAGACACAAAAAATAATCAGAAGTAGACGAAGGAAGAAATTAGAAAGCAGAAATCCAGAAAGCAGAAAGCAGAAAGCAGAAAGCAGAAGGCCATATGGTCGTCGTCACCGGGCCACACACAGAAGCTGTCAGAACAACAGCTTCGACCAGAGGAAAGACGAAGAAGAAGAAGAAGAAGAAGAAAAATAAGAAAAAGAAGAAGATGAAGAAGAAGAAGAAGAAAAATAAGAAAAAGAAGAAGATGAAGAAGAAGAAGAAGAAAAATAAGAAAAAGAAGAAGATGAAGAAGAAGAAGAAGAAGAAGAAGAAGAAGAAGAAGAAGAAGAAGAAGAAGAAGAAGAAGAAGAAGAAGAAGAAGAAGAAGAAGAAGAAGAAGAAGAAGAAGAAGAAGAAGGCAGAAAGCAGAAAGCAGAATGCAGAAAGCAGAAAGCACAAAGCAGGAGGCAGAAAGCAGATAGCAGAAGGCAAAAAGCAGAAATCAGGAATCCAGATTTCTAGATTTTTAGATACAAATATTCAGGCAATTTATATATCCAGATATCCAGGTATAAAAATTCCAAATTCAAAAATTTGGAAATCCAGAAATGTAAAATAAATCCAGAAATCCAGAAATCCAGAGGCCAGTATTTCAGAATCCAGTATGTCAGAAATCCAGTATGTCAGAAATCCAGTATGTCAGATATCCAGAATTTCAGCAATCCAGAAATCTAGAAATTCAAAAATATAGAAATCCAGAAATCCTAAAATTGACTAATTCAAAAATAAAAAATTTAAAATTTAAAAATAAAAAAACCAAGAATCCAGAAACTCTGAAATCTAGAAGCACGTCTTGAAGTCCAGAAATCCTGGAAATCCCTAAAAATTCAAAATCCAGAAATACCGAAATCTCTGATTTTTTAGAGATCCAGAAATTTACAAATTCAATTATCAATGATACATATTGCCCATTTTACTGGCATTTTACCAGATTAGCTGGTATGTCTGAAACATACTGGAAAAACTTGTAATTAAGAAGGCACGAAATGTTGCTAATTGGCAAATTGGGAGATGAAATTTGTGAAAAAAATCGCGTTCTGGTGGGATTCGAACCCACGACTCCGTATTCGCTAGACCGGCGCTTTAACCAACTAAGCCACAGAACAGGTAATGGTTCTGCGGAATAGAAAGCCAAACTGACTCCGAAGCCGCACCATGAACACTCCTATTTCACAAATTTGCCAATTAGCAATATTTCGTGCCTTCTAAATTACAAGTTTTTCCAGTATGTTTCAGACATACCAGCTAATCTGGTAAAATGCCAGTAAAATGGGCAATATGTATCATTGTACCCTTGCTTGCGTCACTTGGCGCAGTTCGGTCGTCCGAGCGTCCGACCGTGCCGAGCTCTCGACGCATACTAATTAGACACCAGCAAAACAAACTGCCTGGTGGCTAGGTATGCGGAGTGCGAGAGTAAGTCTCGGCTTCATATAAATAATTCGCTCGCACTTGTAGTTAGTGGGCACAAATAGGAGTGTGTTGTGGATTGGCATCTAAGCCGAAAAGAGAGATGAGTTTGTGAAATACTTGGTTAAAGCGCCGGTCTAGCGAATACGGAGTCGTGGGTTCGAATCCCAACAGAACGCGATTTTTTTCACAAATTTCATCTCCCAATTTGCCAATTAGCAACATTTCGTGCCTTCTTAATTACAAGTTTTTCCAGTCAATTATCAAAAAAATAATAAAAAATCCAGAAATCTAAGTCCAGAAATCCTGGAATTCCCAGAAATCCCCAAAATCCAGAAATTTGGAAATCCGAAAATCAAAAAATTGAATTCCAAAACTCCAGAAATCAAGTAATCCTGCAATCTAAGAATCTAGAAATTCAGAAATCTAAAAATCCAGAAATCAAAAAAAATCAGAAATTTTGAAATCCAAAAATCAAAAAATGTAAATATCTATTTATCTAGTTATCTAGAAATCCAGTAATCCCGGAAATACATAAATGCATAAATCCAAAAATTTACTAATTTAAAATGAAAAAAATATAAAATTTAAAAATCGAAAAAAATTAAGAATCCAGAAACTCTGAAATCTAAGAGCACGTCTTGAAGTCCAGAAATCATGAGAATCTCTAAAAATTAAAAAATCCATAAATCCCGAAATCTCTGATTTTTAGAGTTCCAGAAATTTACAAATTTAAAATCAAAAAAATAAAAAAACTCCATAAATCTAAGTCTAGAAATCCTGAAATTCCCAGAAATCCCCGAAATCCAGAAATTTGGAAATCCGAAAATCAAAAAAATGTATTCCAAAACTCCAGAAATCAAAGAAATCCAGCAATCTAAGAATCTAGAAATTCAGAAATCTAAAAATCCAGAAATCAAAAAAAATCAGAAATTTTGAAATCCAAAAATCAAAAAATTTAAAAATCTGGTAATCTAGAAGTCTAGAAAACCAGTAATCCCGGAAATTCATAAATGAAGAAATCCAAATATTTACTAATTTAAAATTAAAAAATACTAGCTGTCCCCGGCAAACTTTGTCTTGCCTACTGCGTTTTTTGACGTTTCAAGTCCCTAGCCAAGTTCAAATCCCCGTTCAAAATGTATGAAAACCCTATTTTCAGAAACTCTCGATTTTTCCATGATTTTTGCCTCATAAACCTTCCTTGGGTGAAAACTAACACAACAAAACTTAGACGACCCAAATCGGACCATCCGTTCGCAAGTTATGCGCGGTCCCACGTATGCCACTGCATTTTTATATCTATCTATATCTATATATATAAATGAATTTCTGTCTGTCTGTCTGTCTGTCTGTCTGTCTGTCTGACCGCTATGGATTAGGAAACTACTGGAACGATTGGCGTGAATTTTTGTATGCAGGGGGGTTTGAGGCCGGGGAAGGTTCTTAGCTTGGTGTGAGACCTTACCGGTCTCTAGAACGGGGGGCTCCCATACAGATGACTTTGCGGGGGACGTCCCTATAGAGCTTAATGTCAAAAACACAGTAGGCAGGCAGTACGACGTTTGCCGGGACAGCTAGTATATAGATAAAATTTAAAAATCGAAAAAAAAATCAAGAATCCAGGAACTCTGAAATCTAGGAGCACGTCTTCAAGTCCAGAAATCCTGGAAATCCCTAAAAGTTCAAAAATCCAGAATTACCGAGATCTCTGATTTTTTAGAGATCCAGAAATTTACAAATTCAAAAATCAAAAAAAAAATCCAGAAATCTAAGTCTACAAATCCTGGAATTCCCAGAAATCCCCGTAGTATTTTTGAAATCCGAAAATCAAAAAAATAAAACTCCAGAAATCAAGAAATCCAGCAATCCAAGAATCTAGAAATTCAGAAATTTTGAAATCCATAAATAAAAAAATTTAAAATTCTTAAAACCTATTAATCCAGAAGTCTAGAAATCCAGTTATTCCGGAGATCCAAAAATTCACAAATTCAAAAATAAAAAATAAATAAAAATAAAAAAAATTGAAACAAAAATAAAAAAATCCAAAAATTTCTGGAGCAGTATTTCAAAAGGGCATACAAGCATTGGTAAACAATGACTTCACACGTCGCTCCTGAGCCCCCATCAACTTATTCACACAAATTAAGACCGTTATCAGATAGAGCGAACATCGATCTTTCGGATAACGGTGTTCATATGCGTGGGCGGGCTGCTGTTATGCCCTACGGAGCATTTTCGAAAAAAGACACAAGACCTCTTGGGCCCTTTTCAAATGTTGCTCCAGATTTATAAATTTAGAGGCACGTCTAGAAGTCCAGAAATCCAAAAATCCTAGAAATCCAGAAATTTTGAAATCTTTCTTCTTCTTCTTCTATGTGGCTCTACGTCCCCACTGGGACTTGGCCTGACTCGCTTCAACTTAGTGTTCTTTGAGCACTTCCACAGTTATTAATTGAAAGGCTTTCTTTGCCTGCCATTGCATGAATTTGTATATTAAGAGGCAAGTACAATGATACATTATGCCCAGGGTGTCGAGAAAATTTTCCCGACCGGAACGGGAATCGAACCCGCCGTCTCCGGATTGGCGATCCATAGCCTTAACCACTAGGCTAACTGGAGACCCCTGAGAATCAACCTGAATACCTAAAATTTAGAATTCTAGAAGTCCAGGAATTCTAAAAATCCGGCAATTCAGAAATTGTTAGACTTGTAAATCAAAATTAAAAAATGAAAAATCGAAAAACAAATCCTAAAACCCAAATGTCCAGAAATTCAGAAATCGTGGAAATGCCGAAAACTCCATAAATCCAGAAATCTAGAAATCCAGAAAATAGGAAATCCAGAAATCGGAAATTCGGAAGTTCAGAAATTCGGAAATCTTGCAATTTACAATTCTAGAAATCCAGAACTTCAGAAATCCCGAAAACCAGAAATGCTGAAATCCAGAAACTGTGTAACTCTAGTCGAATGCTAGAATTAGTTGCCATTGACTCGTGTGCAAAAACCTGCGCTGCCGTGACGTTTTTGTTACATTATGTGCGCCTTGGCGATGCTTTGAGGGTTCGAGAACCCGACACAGGGAAAAATAATAAATGCTCATGACATGAACCAGTCTACATCCCATCACGTCGCGTTCCGATCGAAGCTGAACCAACAACTGGCCGATGCTTTCAACTTGCCAGAAAACACGTGTTCAATCGGAAATATTCTAAGCATGATTTGTTCAATTTGAATTTCAAATTACCGCTCAATCGCTTAAGCCACATTCTAATGTGTTCCTTCTTTCTTTGTCTTCTTGTGCGCAGGCTGGCTGGGAGAACAGAAGGCGCGGACCGTGTGGACGAGGATAAGCCCTCGGGGAGGGGTAGGAGGACCGACCGTTCGATTGGCCATCGACCGTCACCAGCCGCAACCTCGTCTTCTGTGCAAGCTGCACCCAACTACTCGGTGGTAAGTATGCGGAACAATAAAAAAATATAATTAAATTAATTTTACGATAATTTTACCCTCACACCTCGCTCTCTACAGCTTTGTCGTCGCCTACTGCGGAACATGGCCTGCTGAGGTTTGTTCAGTTTGTTAGCCGGAACGGAGATAGTCTGGCGTGAAACAAAAACAAATGTCTTCTAGCCGTAAATTATCGTGAAAGGAATATTCTATCGAATGTTTACATATTTAAATGCCCTTGGTTTCCCCCTTTTGTCCCGCTCTCCTAGCCGGAGGCTAATGATGGTCGAGAACGAAAGGTGCTGTAAAGCTGGTTTGCCGGTAATTTTCTCACGTCTCACGATGTAATTAGCTTCGGCTGGGGATTTGTTTTGTGGTTGCAGTTGATTTCTGTCGTTGGTTGATAATTCCGGTTGAATCCTGTCTTGTTAATGTTTAAGAACTTGAGTGATGACGATGGTTATAGAAAATGAAGACATACTACTTTCTTCTGTAAATCCCATGTGCAATTGCCTTTTGTCAGTCCGGATTTTTATGAAGTTCTCCTTTGTTTACAGATATCGTTTCCACAACCTGGCTAGACTATAGCCGAGTTTCTGTCATTATCGATAACATGACGATACACGCAAAAAAATCCGTTCCGATATTCGTGTACGCTCAGTCACGGCAACGGGAACAAACGGGAACTATGCATAGCAACGATAAAAACAATAAGAAATGTACACCGTGAACTAGATTTCACGTTTTCTAGAACGCCCATCCTGACAGCTGGAACTAGTTCCAGATCACGGTGTATATTTGCTTGTTCTCATATTTACGTTTGTTTGTTCACGTTTATAAGAACGATTTTCTGAGCGTGTAGAGTTGGATATCCACATTCCAGGCGACGCCACCTTGTATGGCTAGTTCCGATCGTGTTCTGCACTGATACACACCAGGTTTCACTGGCGTATGTATAGCCGAACAGATTTCATGTTCAATTTGTGTATAAATATGTATTCTGATTTTGACTTGTCAACATATCAAATTGTTTTCCTGATGTTCCTAAAACTCCCGATATTCCTAAAGTTTCTACAGATGACATTGAATGTTTGTTTAATTTGAGACACTCTGCTCTCTGTTCCAAGCCTATATTTAAGACTGCTTCCTAATAAAACCAACAATAACTTTCTGTCGGTTAATGTGGATGGAGACCTTCATCCTTCGCGTTAGTATTCAAAATGTCTTTTTACCAGAACCGGTTGTAATTCATCGGTCCTAATCGCGCGTCCAAATCCATAATCAATCACAGAATCACCAAACCCAAAATCACCACCTGCAAGATAGAATCCGTTCAAACCCAGTTTGTACCCTAAACCCCACGCTACCTTCACCCCGACATCAATTCATTATCGTCAACTTCTCTAGCCCAGGGCTGCAAATGAATTAAATAACAACAAGGCACCGAAGAAGAATCCATCCATTGCCTGTTCCTCCCTACATTCCTTCGGGTCCAAAAGCCTCAGGACAACAAACAGTTCATAAATTGCATCACAAGAGGATAGAAAATATGAACGGCTGGTACAACAGCAGCAACAAAAAAAGATTCGAATCATCATTAGAAACCTCTGGTGCCCCGAAGAAGGAACTCTCCTCGAGAGGAAGGCACGGCAGAAGAAGGAAGAAAATTAGACATCAACAGCAACGGCGACGAGGACGGCAGAAAAGGAATTGTAACGTAAAGATCATAAGGGTTCCGTTCCCACGCTCTAGAAACGGTTTGCCGGGGCCAACACAGACACCAAACCCAAAAAAAAAAACATCCTACAAGATGTGAGTTACAAAATCTTTGAATCCTCTTCGAAAGCACTCTCAACTTTTTATTGATAAAAACGCACCGCAGGATAATAACCAGAAAGTCTGAGAGCATGGCCTCCTGCAATCGGTCGTCGCCGTCGTCGTCGTTCTCCGTTTCGTTGCGTTTTACCCAGCCGCCCTGGAGCGAAATGTAGGTAGGCTGAGTGGAAGGAGCGGCATGCTTGGATGCATGCGTGCGTGCGGTGCAATCCTCCAGTGATTTGAGCGCGTTTCCTATTTCACAGACAGACAGGGATCGGATCCGCCAGTGGAGGCGATGATCGTTTTCGTATTTGTTTCGTACTAGGAGGCCACGAGGGTTGGTGATTTCCCGGAATGGGAAACGATTTTTGGAACGTCATTTGAATAGGCCTCAAAAGGTAATATTGCGTTGCCTCTCAGCATACAATTTCACAAGGCAGGCTTGTTGCATATGTACAGTGTCGGAAAAAACAATAAGACCACCAGTCATTTTTCATACAAAATTGCCAAGTTTGACGATGGGATGCTCGGTTTCTAGTGAATCGATTTGACTGAAATTTTGACAGTCGTCATGGAGTTACGTGAATTTCAATTTGTATTTAATTGATTCCGTTCTGTTCACTACATCAAAAGTTACAGATATACTAAACGACAAAATAATAGGACCATTTTCAGATTGCCATGATCAAAGGGTATATGGTAGTATCTGATACTTGATGATTGATAAACAAGTACTAAAATTAAGGATGCCATTTAAATTTGGGGACATTTTTATTGATTTGATCACAAATAATCATCATGAAAATCTGGTGTTAGAATTTTGTCGCACCGTATATCTGTAACTTTGGAAGTAGTGAACAGAACTCAATCAATTCGATACAAATCAAAGTTCCAGTAATTCCAAGTCGGCTGTCAAAATTTCAGCCAAATCGGTTTACTAGAAACCGAGTACCATATCGTCAAACTTGACCATTTTGTATGAAATAAGACCGGTGGTCTTATTGTTTTGTCCGACACTGTAAATATCAATTTCGGACGTAAACATGTGAAATCGCTTATCGTCCTTTATGATGATCAAATTGATGTGGAGTATTAGATCATTTTGTTCACGGCTTATGGGTAGTACTGGGATCGCAAGAAATTTCTTGGCCTATCTTGATGCGTGGAAAATTCAGGCAAGGAATCGCTCAAGAAATGAGAAAGCGTCGTTTTATTCTGGATCCTAGAACGTAGCTGAAACGAAACGTCAAATCTAATGGGACTTGCTGCGTTAAATTTCTTGACCATTCCGGTCACGGAAAATAATGCACTGAACGAAAATTACTTGAGCGATTCCGTTTGAAGTGCATACCTAGCATTAGAACGATTTGAATTGCGTCATCAAAAAACTGTCAGATTTCCGAAATGTATCACCTTCTAAATGTTGTACACCGTACATTGCCCTAAAATATGTGACATATGTGGAGTTGAATATGTTTGGTAGTATTGTGAAGTAGCTTGGGCTGCGAAACGGTGAGTCGATATAGAGAATGTCCAACATAGCTATGGTCCTCACAAGCAGAGATGGAAAATGATGAAGATTGCAGCTGAGCAGACACAAACCATAACAAACATACTCGTGAACAACAGGGGCCCGAGAATACTCGCACTTCTTTATTCATGAGTAAACGAAGCTGGCAAGCACTCGCATGTGATTCGCGAAGCTTCGTGAGTTTTTTTACATTTTGACGAAAAACGCATTTTAACGACTGGCAGTGCTGCTTTTCAGGAACAATGAAGCATAAAGCATTAGTTTATGTTGGATAATCACTGGAGTTGCTATTATAATCACAATAAAATGCACTTCCTGCCCCTCCACTAGTTAAAACTAGTTAGTTCTTCACAAAAAAAAAACTCATGAGTGTTTCTGTTTTTGTTTTGCTTCTTACTCACGAAGCAGGCGGATGCGAACTGTTTACTCTCGGAATCGTGAGTAAGCCTTGTGTTGGCTTTACACTCGCGAATTGTTTCATGATGAGAGTAATTCCATCACTGCTCACAAGTTCCTACGCCATACTTCCACGAGTCAAGCGATTACAAAGACCGCCAGCTAAGAGTTGTGCAGTTGTGTGCTTGGCTGGTAGTGCAGCCTGGGCACTGTTGTCCTTATGACATCAGCTAGATTGAGGAGGTACGTTCCGAGCGGCTGTTCTCCAAGGAGGTGCGGCTCAAACAGCATCTGTTCTGGCATCCAGCGGCTGAGTATAACATGCTCCTACACCGGAAGCTATACCTAAGATGGCAGCCCCACCACGGTGGATAAGAGACCTTAGGCCAATAACCTACTGTTCTTAAAACCCAAAAACTATTACAGAAACCGAAAATAAGAGATTACGAACCGATTCAATGGCAACGACTTTTAACACGAAACAACGGACAAGAATTGGAACTTGTAATGTGTTAACTATATCCTAGCAGGATGAACTGACACCATTGGCGTAACTAGAGGGGGGCCAGGGGGGCCAGGCCCCCCCAGAATCCGCCAGGCCCCCCCCAGAAATTTTTCATGACTTTATATATGAAAATTAGAAAAAATCTGAAAACCACTGTCGTGGTGACAAACATAGATCTATATTCTCAATTTAGTTGAAAATCGGAGTTTTCGACTAGCGAAGTTTGATTTTTCCCCAAATCCGTGTGTCGGACCTAACTTCGGAAGTGGTGTGCTGTATAGCAAACAGCTATACAGCGCACCACTTCCGAGGTAAGGTCCGACGTACGGATTTGGAGAAAAATCGCTAGTCAAAAATTCCGGGTTTCAACTGCACGTTCAGTAATAGAAATTTATATGGCATAATATGTGTTTAAATTGACAGTTATTGGAGACAATTCTTAACTTGTCACTCTTTACAAGATCATTGTCCAGAATGGTATATGTAATTAGTTAGTTTTGTTTGGAAATATTATATAATCAGAATTATATAAAAAAGCAATACTTTGGACATCTTCTTTTTTAAATCGCTGAGAAATTAAATCTAAATGATAATTTCCAGGAAATCCTGGATGGGTATCTTTAAGAATCTTTGAATTTTCTAGCAGCATTACTGCAAAATATGGTTAAGTGCTTCTTTATGGAAATCAAGTATCATGTGGGAAAAAACTCTGGTTGAATTTGCAATGGAATTTCAGCAAAAGTTTGTGAATTTCTAGTGAGAATAGATGTACGTAGCTGAAGCGTAAACGCGAGTGTATTCATTAAAACCATGCTGGAGGTGATTTCTAGTCGGTCACTATTAATTTCTTTTATTTCGTGGGCCAGGGGTATTTTTGCGTCTATCAAACAACGCACAAATTCAAATGGTCATTGAGGAAGTTTTAATATATTTAAAAGCTGGTGCTCCAAGATGTAATCGTAGGTTTGAAGGTATTCATGATTGGACTTGTAAAAGACTTGGTAGTCATGAGATAATTGTGAAAGAATTCCTGGATGACTTCTTGGAGAATTTCTTGGCTTCTATGTCCCTCTAAAATTATCTAAAAGAATTTCAATACAAATCGCTGGAGGAATTCCTCTAGAAATCCTTCAAATTATTCATCTACAAGTAATCCTAAAAAAAACCCTGGGGTGAATCCCTGAAAAACATTATGAACGTAATACTGTAATTTTTTAACTAACCGCTGAATAAATTTAAAAAAAAAATCCCGAGAGAAATTTCGGAAGAAATCATTACAAGAACTCTCGGAGCAATACCTGCAGGAATCCCTGGAATAATTTGTGAAAGTATACCTGGAGGAATTCCTGGATGAATTCCTGGAGGAATCCGAAGAGCAATTATGCTATGAATTTTAGGAAAAAATGAAGAATCCACATCAGAAATCTCTGTAGAAATTACTAGAAAATGATTAAGATGAATCCTTGGAGGAATTTCTGGATGCATTCCTGGAGGAATATTTAGAGGAATTCTTCAAGAAATCACAGGAGGAGTTCCTAGATGTATTTCTGGAGGATATCCGGGAGAACCTTCTGGAAAAATTCCATGCGGTATCTCTGGAAAAGTTCCTGGACTAATGCCTGGAGCATTAGGGGATTTTTTTTATTATCGTACAAAATGGTATGAAGTTTCTGAAGGTTAATGAAATTAGGTAGGGATCATATATATTTGAAAAACTAAATTGAAAAAATCAGGGTCGCCTAATTTTCCGGAAAACTCCAGTGAAAATCAAACATTTTCCACAGACACCACCTACTTTGAAAAATCATAGAACGAAGCATCATAGGCACATTATTTTTGTGAAATCATAAGCAAATTTTCTCAGCAATTCCAAAATGGATTTCTGGAGGAAATCCTAGAAAATTTTTTGGACAAATTCCTGGCGGATTCCCTGGAAAAGTTAATGGATTGATTGATTGGTTTGTCTTTTTTAAAGAGACTTTCAGCCCTTGGCTCCAAAGTTAATGGATAAATTTCTGAAGGAGGCATCCCTGGAGAAGTTCCTGGAGTAATGCCTGGAGCATTAGAGAAATTTCTGATGAAATTCCAAGATAAATTTCTAGAAGAATTACCAGAGGAATTTCTGGAGGAATTCCAGGAGGAATTCTTGGAGGAATCTCACGGAAGAATACTTAGAGGAATCCCTACAGGAATGTCTGGTATATTCTTGGAGGAATTACTGGTGGAATTTCTAGAAGAACCCGTGAAATAACTCCTGGACGGATTTCTAGAGGAATCCCTGGAGTAGAAATTCATGGATTAATTCCTAGAGGAAACCTGAAAGAATTTCCGGAGGAATCCCTTGGAAAAATTCCTATAGAATTTCCTGAAGAATCTCCTAAAAGAATATCGGAAATGATCTCTAAAGGATTTCCTGCAGAAATTTCTGGAGGAATGTTGTAGGAATTTCTGAAGAGATTCCTGGAGGAATTCCTGGATCAATTTCTGAAGAATTTCCTGTAGGAATTTCTGAAGAAATACCTACGGTAAATCTTGGTGGAATTTCTTGAGGAACCCCTGGAGACACTGCGGTAGTAATTTCTGAGGAATTCCCAGAGGAATTCCTGAAGGAATTCCTATATGAATTCCTGAAGGACTTTCTGAAGGAATTCCTGGGGTATTTCTGAAGAAACCTCATAAGGAATTCCCGCAAAATTTCTTAGAGAAATTTCTACAAAAATTCTTGAAAGAATCCCTGGAGATATTCTTGGAAAGAACCTTGGAGAAATCCCTGAAACAAATTTCTGGAGGAACCTTAGGAGAGATTCCTCGAGGAACTTTCGGACAAGTTCCAAGTGGAATTTCAGGAGGAATTTCTGGACAAATCTTTATAGGAAATCTTGGGGAAATTCCATGGGAATATTCATGGATCAATTCCAGGAGGAATCCCTTAATCAATTCTTTGAGGAATCCTTCAATGAATTCCTGGAAGAATCTCTAGAGGAATTCTGGAAGGAATCCATGGAGAAATTTATGAATATATTCATAGAGAAATTCCTAAAGAAATTCCCAGAGAAATTCCTAGAGAAATTCTGAGAGGAATTTCTAATGGAGTTCCAGGAGAAATTTCCAGAGGAATTTCTGGAGGACTTACAGGAGCAATTTCAGGAGGAATTTCTGGAGGAATCCATGAAATAATTCCTGGAGGAATGTGTAGAGGAAACCGTGGAGAAGAAATCCCTGGATTAATTCTTGGGGGAAACCCTGGAAGGATTTCTGGGAGAATTCCTGGAACAATTCCTGAAAGAATTGCTGTACGAATTTCCGAAGAAATTCCTGGAGGAATTCCTGGATCCATTCCTGAATAAATTACCGAAAATATTCCTGAAGAAATACCTGGGGTAATTTTTGGTGAAATTCGTGGTAGAACTCCTGGAGAAATGCCTGGATGAAATCCTGGAAGAATGCCAGGAGGAATACCTGGAATAATTCTTGAATAAATTCCAGAAAGAATTTGTGGGGAAATTTTTAAAAGAACCCCTTGAGTATTTCCTGGAGGATTCCTGAAAAAATATTTGAAGGAATTCCTAGAGATATCTCAGGAGGAAATCATTCAGGAATCCCAGGAAGAATTATTGGAATATTTCTTGGATAAACTCCGGGAGGAATTCTTGGGGTAATTCCTAAATGAATCCCTGGAGGATTTTCTAGATAAATTCTTGGAGAAATCGCGGTAGTAATTTCTGAAGGGATCCTGGATTAATGCCTGGAGGAATCCCTATAGAAATCTCTGGAGGAATGCCTGGAGTAACCCCTGGATATATTCCTGGAGACATGCCTGTATCAATTCCTGGAGGAATCTCTCGAGAAATCCCTTAAGAAATCCCTGGAGGAAACCCTGGGGAATTTCCTTGGAAAATCCCTGGAGAAATTCCTGGACTAATGCCTAGAGTAATCTCTGGATACATTTCTAGATGAGTTCCTGGTGAAGTTTTCAGAAGAATTCTGGGAGCAATCTAGTGGAGTTTGGAGTTTTTAGAAGAACTCCCGAAACAATCTCTAGATGAATTGCTGGAGAAATCCCGGGATGAGTCCATGGTGAAACTCCCAGGAGAAATTTCTAAAGAAACCTCTTGAAAAATTCCTAGAGGAATCCTTAGAGAAATTTCTAGAGAAATTCTTGGAAGAATCCCTGGGAAAATTCTTTGAAAAATCCTTGGAGGAATCCCTGAAGCAATTTCTGGAGAAACCTCAGGAGGAATGCCTGGAAAGCCTGGAAGAATTCCTGGATTAATCTGTAAGGGAATTTTTGTGGAAATTCCTTGGAACTATCCCTGGAAGAATTCTTGAATGAATTCCTGGAGGAATCTCGAGAGAAATTCTGGAAGCAGTTAATGGAGGAATTTCTGAAGAAATTCCAAAAGAAATTTCTGAAGAATTCCAAGAGAAATTTCTGAAGAAACTCCAAGAGAAATTTCTGAAGAAAATCCAAGAGAAATTTCTAGAGCAATTCCCAGAGGAATTTTTGGAGGAATTCCAGGAGGAATTCCTGAAGGAATTGCGATAGTAATTTCTGAAGGAATTCTTATGGGAGATCCTGGATCAATTCCTGGAGGACTTTCTGAAGGGATTCTTGGGGTAATACTTAAGTAAGCTCTTGAGGAATTCCTGGAGGCATCCTTAGAGGAATTTCTAGAGAATTACTTGGAAGAATCCCTGGGGGAATTCTTGCAAAAAAAAATTCTTTGAAAAATCCCTGGAGGAATCCCTGAAACAATTTCTGGAAGAACCTCAGGAGGAATTCCTGGACAAATCTTTATATCTTGGGGAAATCTTGGGGAAAATCCGTGGAACTTTTCATGGAAGAACTGCAGGAGGAATCCCTAAATGAATATCTTGAGAATCCCTGAATGAATTCCTGGAAGAATCTCGAGAGGAATTCTGGAAGGAATCCATGGAGAAATTTCTGAAGGAATTCCTGGAGAAATTTTTTGAGAAATTTAGAAAGGAATTTCTGGTGGAGTTCCAGGAGGATTTTCTGGAGGAATTAATGCAGGAATCATCGGTGGAATTCCTGGAGGGATCCATGAAATAAATCCTGGAGGAATGTGTAGAGGAAACCTTAGAGAAGAAATTCCTGGAAGAATTTTCGGAGGAATTCATGGAAGAATTCCTGGATCCAAACTTGAATAAATTCCTGGAGTAATTCCTGAGGAAATACCTGGGGTAATAACTGGAGAAATTCTTGGTAGAACTCTTGCAGAAGTCTCTGGAGAAATGCCTGAATGAAATCCTAGAGGCATGCCAGGAGGAATACCTGGAATAATTCTTGAAAAAAATCCGGGAGGAATTTCTGAAGGAGTTCCTGGAGGAATCTCAAGATTCATTCCTGATGAAATACAAAGTTCGATTTCTGAGGGAATTCCAGAAGGATTTTCTGAAGAATTCTCAAGGGAAATACTGAAGAAACCGCTGAAATTCATGAGGAAATCCTGGATTAACTCCTGCGGGAGTTTCTGAAGGAATCCCAATAAGAGTTCTTCTAGAAATGTTTAAAATAATCTCGGAATTCGTTTTTGTAAGAATAACAAGAAATTTCCGGTAAATCCCTGGAGGAACTCTTGAAGTAATTTCTGAAAAAACCCCGATGAGGAATCCCGGAAGCAAGCCCCATTAGGAACTCTTTATAGAATCTCAGGAGAGCTTTCTTAGCGAATACCTGGAAGAATTTTTGTAGGAATATTCCTGGATTCCACTCCCGACAAACTCGCAAAATGTGAGTTCTTCCTTCAGAAGGGAAGTAAAGCGTGGGTCCCGAGATGAACCAGCCTAGGGCTAAACATCTCGTTAATACAGATAAAAAAAAACTAGGATCCCTAAAGGTTTTTTGTACAAATTTTTCAAGCAATTCTTGGAGTGTTTTTTAAGAATCTCTTAGTAAAATTTTCTTAAAGAATTTCTGGAATACATTCCTGCAGAAATACTTCGAATCATTCCAGATGTAATTATTGGAGCAATCTGTAGTGGAATTTTGGAAGGCATATATGGAGATATCCCTGTAGAAATCTTTGATACCTCCAGAAATACCTAAAAGGATCTCTGGAGCAATTACTGAAGGGAACATCGAAAAAAGCACTGGAACAATTACTGGAGGAACCTCTAAAGATATCCCAGGACAAATCCCCGAAAAAATGTCTAGTGGAATCCCTGGATGAATTCTTGATTGAATTTCTGGAAAAAGCCAAGATGGAATCACTGAATTAAGCTATGGAAAAAAATCTTGGAGGAATTGTTCGTACTCATATAGTTTACATAACTATGAACAAATCTGAAACAGTCATTTTGATTACTCAAAACTACAATACTGATTTGCATATTCACATATCGGGTGCCCATCCCGCTTAAAATGCATCTCAGGTCAGGCCCCCCCTGGGCCCCCTCCAGGAAAAAATCCTAGTTACGCCAATGACTGACACAACTAGACAATGAGGCAATGACAAGCTTGAGATCGTAGGACTGAGCGAAGTTTGTTGGCCGAACTTTGATTAACACAGAATACCGTCGAGTCAAATTCTGCTACACTCTGGCCTACGAGGTGAACACACTCCTCTCAACCGTGGAGTTGGTTTCCTGCTCATGAAGTAGGAACCTATTAATGAGAGCATAATTGTAGCCAGATTCTTACTCGCAAACCGATGTTTGGTTCCGACACGTCATGAGACGCCATGGTCTCGGAGAAATAAGCGAGAACGGTGAGCTGTTTGCAAAGTTATGTGGCAACAATGACATTGTGATAGGGGTAACGCTCTTTCCCCATCGACCTGTCAGTGGCCAAAGTGACATGGGTTTCCCATGGCGTCATGGAAAATCAAATCGACCACATCAGCCGGAAATGGAAACGTAGCCTTCTTGATATGCGGAACAAACGTAGCGCCGACATTGCGTCCTGTAGGGTCGAGTCCAGGAACGCAAAGGAGGAAACCCAATTGGATTATTTTCAGCATCAACAAACAATTCTTTAAAGCTGACCTACGCTTCCAAGCTGGTGACCTTCTTGCACAACGTCTCTCGAAATTCTCCCTTTCCAGAGGGTTCTCGACTACTACGATCATTTCTTCACGTTATCCTTAACAACCAGCACATGTAAAGGGACACCGAAGTTGCACCGAAGTAAATCATCCACACGTCCTACCATCATCTCCGAATCGGCAAGATCCGACCGCGCATCGACAGGTGGAGAAAATCACACGCCGACTGGAAGACGCTGCGGTGAAAAGGTCCTTCGACGAGGAGCTAGAGAACCGTGCTGCGAATATTCCAGAAAGTGGAAGCGTAAAAGATCAATGGAACGCCATCAAGAACGCCTTCATCGCCACCGGCGAGAATAATTTGGGTGAGCTACTCACCCAGAGAAAGAAGTGGATCACAGATAACACCAAGAGGAAGATAAAGGAGCGAAGGAAAGCCAAAGCCGCGATAGAACGAGTGAAAACACGAGGAGCCAAAGCCGTAGCCCGTCAGCGCTATTCGGCTCTCGAGAAGGAAGTGGGCGCTCATGTAGGCGGGACAAAAGAGCGTGGGTGGGCTCTAACCGACGAAGGTGAGATAGCCGCAAATACCGGCGACATTCGTCTCCTCTACAATGTTTCACGTCGCCTTAGTGGGACTTGGATGAATGCTACAATGCCAGTGAAAGACACATCTGGACAGCTGTTAACTAAAAGACTGGTTCGAGCACTTTGGAAACCTTTTTCAAGTATCGGCCACGCCACCAACCCCTCAGCATGATCCGCCAAGGGTTCGACGCATTACCCTTGTCAACACCGAAGCTCCATCGTTGCAGGAGATAGAAACAGCCATCCACAGCATGAAATCGAACAGGGCCCCGGGGGTCGATCGCATATCAGCCAAGATGCTCAAAGCTGACCCGTAGTATCTGCACAACTGCTGCAACAATTATTCTACAGCATATGGGAAACCAGAATATTTCCGGTCGACTGGATGCACGACGTCTTAGTAAAGGTGCCCAAAGAGGGAAACCTGACTGTATACGATAATCGGGGTATCATGTTGCTGTGCATCATTCTCAAAGTCCTCTGCAAGGTGATCCTTAACCGGATACAGGAGAAGATTGGCACAACCCTCCGGCAACAGCATGCAAGATTCCGTGCCGGACGATCCTGTGTGGATCATTGTCACGCTCCGTATCATCTTGCAGCAAGTCAATGAATTCCAAGAATCTCTCTACCTGGTGTTCATTGATTTAGAAAAGGCTTTCGACTGTCTCAATGGCGAAAACATGTGGAGACCCCTCAGATCTCATCGAAGCACAATACAAGGTATTTTCGGGCAGAGTACTGCACATCAGTGTCTTGTCCGATTCCATCCGGGTCATTGCTGGAGTGAGGCAAGAATGTATTTATTACGCATTGCAAGAAAAGTTCGGATTCTGGTAAAATTCAAAGCCGGTAGCTGAGAAATTTTCCTGCTATCATATCGTGTATCATATAGTAGATGGCTGAGCCAAAAACAAACATTGTTTAGACATTTGACAACTAAACGTCTCCTAATTTGATGCAGCAGCTGTATAAATAAAATGCTAAGAAAAATGCCATTGAACCCATCATTGTGTGGTTTTGGCATTTGGTGTTTCTGCATAGTGAATTACATAGATTTTAATTATGCCCAGCCATATCTCAACGTGTACCACAGGTCATTTTCAGAATCTAGTGGTGCTAAACAGATAAGAAGAAACGGGAACATTCTTCATAGTCTGGACTGTGGACTGAATTATTTGTGGCTTGTACTTGTTCTGTTGCACAATTTTATTAACAATATTCCCATGATATATTCTCTGTTCTTACCTTCGGGCTCAATTGAAAATAAAAGCATACCGATGGCGAACATCATCATTCTTTTTCTTTATGACAGATGTTTTCTAATCTGAATTCAATTATCAACGTATACTATGCAACTTTTACTCTATGCGGGGATAGCCCCATGCACATTATTTCCGCTCCGCGATTCCTAGTTTTTAAATTTCCGCATAATATCCTATCGCCGCTACTATTCCTCATCGTAATCGACGAAATCCTAGTAGGTGCGATTGATCGTGAAACAAATCGTGGGTTGCTGTGGCAGCCATTACCATGGAGTACCTAAATGACTTCGAACTGGCTGATGTCGTTGCTCTCTAAGCTCAACGGTACTCTAATATGCAGAGTAAACTCGATGATCTTGCTGATCGCTCCTCGGCGGCAAGTCTCACCATCAATGTCAACAAGACCAAATCGTTAGATGTAAAAACGGTCAACCCTTCCAACAGTACGGTAGCTAGGCAAGCAGTGGAGAATGTTGAAAGCTTCCAATATCTGCACCACCGTGGGTGCCCAGGACTGACAGTATATGCATGGATTGATGCAGATAGGCCCTACAGAGGCAGAAACGTGTTTGTTAACGTTAAGCAGATAGGCTCTTTTTAAATGTTAGGCATGAAATGTCCTGGTCATTGTTATTGTTTTCGAAATAAATCACAGAGTAGGTTATAACGAGTTCAACCACATTTCCGTAACGCAGTTTGTGGCCTCCACACACTGTACTGCTGAACCCAACGAAACTTTAAAATCAAACGAAGGGGAGTTCGACTGGAATTTGGTATTACGTGGGTTTCGGCTTCTCAGTCATGAATTTTGCGTCGACTACTTGGTTATCTTCGCCAAGATAACAAAGTAGTCGACGCAAAATTCATGACTGAAAAGCCGAAACCCACGTAATTTAAAATCAAATATTCTGATTTGAGCAGTTGGGAATTTATGTTACTGCATTCAGACAAACGATATACACCAGAACATCTACACCTCACGAATCATCGAAGCGATCATTCCGGAAGTTGAGAAAATAACATCAGACAGCAAGAGAAGCAAGTCCCCAAGAACTCATACTTCACCTTACTCCAAAAATCACCGAGCGCATCGTTCCCATCATGTGCGCTCCCTAGCATGTCAAGAAACCACCGACCAGAAACAAGAAAAACAATTGCCGCCTGGTTCCGACTTTTACGTTTGCTGTTTCTCGTCGACTCCCCGTGGCATCCTCCTCCTCGTCAAAATAATTGCCTGTTCGAATCAAACCACTAGAGGGGGAGATTTTCGTTCTTCATAATCACCCAATTCCGAGTCATCTTCATATTGCTTTCTTACTTGACGAACTTCGGAGGCGAATTGTTCCTCTCAGTTACACTATTTGTTGCAGAGGTTGACTGCAATCACCCAATCCTCATCGTAATGATCAATCTTACTTCTCTATTTAATATTCTGTGTTACAAATTCTTCTCCTATCTTCAATTTTTTTTTGTCGATCTACTTCTATCTTCTATGATTGATACTTTGTTTTCTATGTTATTTTTCTTATTTTGTATTTGATATTTGATATTTTCTACTATTTATGTTTTGTATATATATTATTTTGTTTCTATGATTTTAATTTTATTTGTTTGATCTATCGATTGTCCTTTCTCTTATCTCTTAATTTATTCACCCACTTCTAGATGGGGGTTTTTGCATGCTGGTTGCTACATTAGCCCCGATTAAATCTGCAATACTAGGTATTATCTTTATTATTATGAGTAAGTGACGCCATTTCAGACCAACAAAAAAATCATAGCAGCTCAGCTTACTTTATTTTATACGTAATTCATATGGAGATTTTAATCACACACTACCTCTGGTACCACTGAATACTGGAGCACTTTTGCCACCCGTATCGAAACCGAGGAAACCCACGGCAACGAAAGAAAAAGAAACAAAACAAAACAATAGCAATCAACTTACCCAGAAATCGTCCGTCGTCGTCGTCGTCGTCGTCACACGCCGATGGTTCCTGCCTGATTCGGTTTTCCTTGTTTTCTGGGTGCGCGCAGTTTGGTCGTCTCGGTCCGGAAATATTGACCGCTAAGCGGAAACCGTGCATGCATCGTCGGAGACGGTCTTTGAGACACATTCGGCGCGTCCATTGCAGACCTACAGTGGCGGACGACAAAACAATAAGACTTGTGGTCGATTTTCATGCAAACCGGTCATGCTTGGCGATATGGTACTCAATGTCTGGTGAAACTTATGGGCTGAAATGTTGAATCTACACACAGTTAGATTGCGTGAATTTATACAACTAGGGTAAGAAATCAAACTTTGAACTAGTCAAATTGTAATCTTAATTTGAACCATTTCGAAATTCATTAAAACGACGTATTTTTTAGGCAAATATTGTCCCGAAAAAGATGTTAAACAGCTTTCCGTAATATAACCTGATAACATGGACTTTAAAAGCATTGAAAAAAGCGTTTTTGTCATGGAAAACAGGCAACTGAAAAATCACTGTGATTTCACCCATTTTCCCCCAGAGAAAGCACATTTTCGGTGCACTCGTACAGCTCATACATTGTATCACACGCAATATGTGAACACGTCAAATGAAAGCTTATTTATCGTAGAATCGACCAACCGAATAATATTTCGCATTATTTGTCATAAAATTATCGAATTTAAGTAATTCTTACTTGGAGGATGTTATCTTAAGTTGAACCATTTGTAATCTAAATTTGAACTAGTAAACGGGGGGTGAGCTTCCAGTGTTGGCCTGTAGATTGCGCTAGTGGTTGCTTTGTTTACTCTTGGGGGATGAAAAATTCCAAATTTAATTTCCGAATTCCTAAAGAATTTCGAACATTCTGAGTTGAAATTCCACTGCCTAAGGGGCCGTCCATATACCACGTGGACAGAAAAATCACGATTTTTGACCCCCTCCCCCCTCCCCGTGGACAAGCGTGGACTTTTCTTAGACCCCTACCCCCCTCCCCCAATGTCCACGTGGACAATGGAAAAAAATCGATTTTTTTTTCATTTTAAAGCAGTTGACAAAATGGTGATTTTAAAAGTTTTTAGAGAATGGTTTATTTTTTGTTAACAATGATCAATAAATTTAAAGATTACAAATATTGTATAACTTCCGTAATACAAGTTATCAACATAAGTTTTTATTTTTAAAAACAGCACAATTTTGAAAGTACCGTAATCTGGGGGGAAGTTGATCACTTTTCATCTATTCTATCCAATAAAATCAGATACAATGTATATGAAACCAAACAAATATTTTTAAAACATGTACTTAAGGGACCTGCGTGAAGTTCCGTAAATTAAATGTTTTTAAGAAACTGGCACATTTTGTAAGAAATGTTCAAATAGCCAAATTAGAAAACTTTGAATCCGGGGTGAAGTTGATCAACCAATGATAAACTATTCTAAGATTGGAAAATTATTGAGATTGATGATGCTGAATCTGAAAGAGGTTTTACACTTTTTAACATTGACTTTTAATCAAAGCTTAGTTTAATAAGCCTACCATGAATGAATAAATTAGTGTTGTGGGTCATCTGGTATATAAGGCGTTCAAAAGAATTTACAAGACAACATTTATAAGTAAAATATTCTTGGGTAAATCCTACAAAGGTTATAGACTTTAAATTCTCTTCAGATATTTATTTTAAAGCTTCGTAAAAGATGTAAGTATATATATAAAACTTCTAGAAATCCATTCAGAGCTTCAACAATATTCTGATAATTTTTAAAGGAGCTTAACCGATGAAATTTTCAATTTATATACATCAAAATGCAGTTGCAAACGTGGGACCGCGCATAACTCTCGAACGGAACGTCCGATTTTAGTCGTCTTTGTTTTCTACTGTTAGTTCTCGCCCAAGAAAGGTTTATGAACCAAAAAACGTGAAGCAATATTGATTTTTTTGAAAATCGATTTTCCATGCCTTTTGAGCGGAGAGTTAGACTTGGATCGTCAAAAAAACACAGTAGGTAAGACAGAGTTGGACGGGGACAGCTAGTATAATATAAAATACTATCTAGTTTATCATTGGAGAAGCTGCCACCAACAAAATTACTATAATAAAATAAAATCTATCGAGAACTGCTATGGAGGAGTGTCACATCACTGATAGGTACGATATAATTTGTTTCGTTAATTTTTTTTTCAATTCTTAAATCAATGTTGTCCACGTGGACATTTAACAGACCCCCACCCCCCTCTCCGTGGACAAGCGTGGACTTTTGTCTAACCCCCTCCCCCCTCCAAGTTGTCCACGTGGTATATGGACGGCCCCTAATGATAAATAGGTATGAGAATTAGCAGATTCATGTGATTTTTAATTGTTTAGCATGGAATTGGCTGTTTTGTGAGTTGCTCGAGCTGCTGCCGCCAGTAGTTCAAATTAAGATTAAAATTGGTTCAAATTATGATTACGATGGTTCAAATTAAGATTAAAATCATTGTTGATGAAAAATCGAATATTTCAATGAAATTCGGTGCAAATACAAACTTTTTACCATTTAACAGAAAGCTTATACCCGTGGCTTTCATGTACATACGATTTTGCCGTAGTAAATTATTTTCATGTGGGAGAAAAAATCACTTAAAATTTGCACTGCTTCAGAAAGCCGCAATTTGGTTCAAATTTTGATTACCTACCCTTGCAAAATTTCAGCCCAATCGGTTCACTCGTCGAAGATGGCCAATTTGTAGGGAAACCGGTCGCTGTTCTGATTGTTTGTCCGACACTGTACATATACGCTCGAGTGCAAGTAAGATTGAATAATCACAGAGGAGTAGACGTTCTTTTTGGCCGATCGTCAAAACAACGAACGCGATAGTTGATTGCACTGTGCATTTGGTGAGGTGCACGCGGCAGGGTGACAACGGTTGGCTTGCTGCGATTTGTCCAAGGGGTCAAAGCATCGAGGAGGGGGCGGCGTGGCGTTCGTCCGGTCACAGTCGTCGTATAGATTCACATAGAGAGGATTCACACGCCCGCTTATTTTATGAGACGCTGACGGTGGGTAACCTGTGCTGAGCGTAGCGCCGCCGCCGTCGATGCCTACTTGGTTATTGCCCGCTGCTGCTACATTTCGGCGTATGGTGCGCCATGCTGGCTGCGTTTGTTGTTCATATGTCGTGACGGTCAGCGTGCGATGCGATGGAATCACTGTTGCGTAGAAAAGAATGTGGTCTTCCTCTTACAAAGCTAAACGACCCAAAGGGGACAGTTGAATTTACATGATTAGCGACTGTTTAGGAAAAAGAGGAAATAAGTTGTAAAATCTGGTGGGTTCAATTGTTGGTACATATAATCAAAGGTCCAATGTGATTTCATAGGGAATTGAGAAAACGAATTTTAGGGGAATGTCATTACAGAAGCACAAAACGTATGGAAGAAATGATATGCAGAAATATAACAAAACTGTTCATGGTATGCGAAAAAAGGACAATCTTCCGTTACGAGCAATTACTGTGAAGGAATAGCTGGCATTTTAAACTGTGATAGCAGCCAGGTGGTGAGAGCACTTCGTTGAATGGAAAGAACGTTAACGCTCAAATTGGTTCGAGCTCGCATGAAGTTGATCATCAATATTAACTTCTATTCTCGATCAGCCTAGATAGCTGTGTAGTGTCGGTGGTTCTGTCACATTCGCCCGAAAACCATTCGCCCGAATTCCAAATGCCCGAATGACAAACACCCGAACGTAACAAACGCCCGAAAGTCATTCGCCCGAAAAAACCATTCGCCCGAAAAGACCATTTGCCCGAAAGACCATTCGCCCGAAAACCATAATAATCTAGAACACTTTTCTGAAATCAGTTTAGGCGTCGTTCACGCGTATGGCTGAACGCCATTATCAACTAAAAGTTACTGCAACCATTTTCATCAGAGGTTTTTGCTTTCTTTGAACACAGTCTGATTTAATTGATTGATTGATTTGTCTTTATTAGAGAGACTTTCAGCCCTTGGCTGGTTCGTCTCTATACAGTCTGATTTAAGACTTATACTGTTACAAACATTTTCGGCAATATAGCTGTGGAAACATTGATTGGAATTGTCCCTTCTTTTGTTAATAGGCTTTTCTTTCTAGTTTCACCTTCAAGGAAAAAAAAAATCAATTTTTTGTCATTTGTTACCAAAAATTTGCCCTTCTTGCAATCATGGGCTGTTCTTTTAAGTTATTCTGTTATGGGGAACCTTGACGTTTTACGTTTTTACAACTTCTGGATTCCAAACATGATTTCAAAAGAACAGCTTGCTCAAATAAGAATGCTGAATTAGCTCACGCGTTCTAATTTTGATCAATCATTGTTCTTTTTAACGAAAAGTAGTTATTCCGATTGGATCAGTCGTGAACACTATTAACTTAAAAGTGTTGACTACTCTGTGCTGAAGTATTGCCTTTATCCTTTCGATCAGCAATGCTGTAACAATTAATGACCTATTATGTAATATTTTCGCAAGCAATTAGGCCTTCTTCAAAACATAGGCCGTTATTTCAAACTAGGCTGATATGATTATTATTGGCGCTAGTCCAGCTGTTCTTGCGATTGGTCGGATACTAAGTACACCATGGGCCTGTCCTTGAACTTTCATCATGGCAAACCAAAAAAAAACTTGTCCTAAGAAATTGTATGGAATTGGCGCATGACTTTCGGGTAAATGGTCTTTCGGGCGAATGGTCTTTTCGGGTGAATGGTTATTCGGGCGAATGGTCCTTTCGGGCGAATGGTCTATTCGGGCGATTGGTCTATTCGGGCGATTGGAATTCGGGCGTTTGTCATTCGGGCGTTTGTCATTCGGGCGAATGGTTTTCGGGCGAATGTGACAGAATCAGTGTCGGTATCGATTGTCTCAATTGGCTAAGAATAACACTTCGGACAGTCTGTTCCTCCGGTGGTAAGAGTCCACCAACAGGTGACCCCTAATTCATGGTGTGATGCGGCTATATGCTTACCGTGCCTAGGAATGAACGGCTAGAGCGGGTCTAATAAAAACCTAACCGCTAATGGAGCCTGCGGAGTACCAGGGCGCCACAGTGATGCGGCTCCATACAAAAGGTGGCAAAAAGTCTTAACATGAATTATATTCGATCACAGCTTATAAAAACTTAATTATTCATTAGAATAAGATCACTAGAAGTCATGTTGACTTCCTATGGGCCACATTGGCCACTTTCAGGATTGTTCCGGAATCCTGGTCCCCCTGGGGAAGCAGAAAATTAAAGGATGTTTTCAAAACCCATCTTGCGACACATCATTTTTCATGGCTTTGCAAAATAGAATTAGAAGTCATTTTAGAACTTTTGGACCTGATTGGCCACTTTCAGGACCGTTCCGGGATCTTGGTTACCACTGGAAGAGGAGAATATGTAATGATTTTTAAAAACCGCCTAAGGACACATCATCTTCCATAATTTAGCACCTATACCATTTTTAAGAGCGTTACGAATCCTGGTCCCCCGAGGAAGAGACAAATTTCTGATTGATTGTACAGCCTATCCTACGATTACATCATTCTTCATTATTTTGCAAAACAAATACACTCGAAGTTGTTTATTCACTGTTTGGCCACTCCCAGTAGAACTTGGATCCCTCGGGGAAAAGGACAATCTTTGACTGTTTTGGGAACCTACCGACCTTACGACATGTTATACTTCAGAATTTTGCTAAACAAGTACACTGGAAGCCGGTTAGGGGCTATTTGACATCTCTATTTCTGCTGAACATCTTACCAAAAATTACTAAAATTCGTGAACACGAAAAAAAATGAATCAATGCTAATAAAAATATTGTATAGAAATATTTTTCGAATTGCTACCGATTAAATAAGCCTGAGCATAGAGTAAATGCTTGTGGAAGTGGTGAAAATTAGGATCTATCTGAATTAGACAAAATATCCGTTAGAAAAACAAAAGCTTGTAATTACTCACTTAGGACAAAAAAAAAAGTTTACAAGAGGTGTGTAATGCAAACATTTGCAAAAGCTGAAACATTTCACATAGGTTAATAAGTTCAAGTATGCTGTCTCTTCTTCGTTCTAGATATGTGGATACAACTTCGATTTAAACAACTTCCTACTTCTTACTTCTTCCTTCTATCTCAAAGCTGGCTATCGGATATTTTACCTTTTCCAAGAATCTTTATAACTTCGTGGAGAATGGTCCGATATTTCCCAAATTTGGACCACTGATACACAACTAGTTGATGAACTTACAGTAAAAATTTGAGAATATTTGATGCACTTTTCGAAAAGTTACAGCTAGTTGAACATTTTTTGAGAAGTGAAAATTTTGCCTGTCCCGATCATTTTGTCTATCCCCTGTATTTGCCAATTTACCTATTTTTGGCATTTGACACATTTCACGCGTAACTTTTTGCGTGAATATCAAACTTTGCTACCAATAACAATTAGGTTGATAAATTCATGCCAACCATCTTGTCAAAAGATCAAATTTGAATATTAGGGTTGGTTCATGCTTTCTAATTGGAAATTGTTTTTTTTTACTTCGAGGAAATAAAGAAACAGGGCGTAACGAGACACCATCGTAAAAAACGGCAAATTGAAAGCCATTTGAAATTTCCAATGCGAAAATATTCTGGTACGATCATAAATCACCACAAATGCCATCACCGTTGTCTTGCTGTATACCTGCCCGTATAACAGCTATTTATGCCTTTTATGAAAGTACTTTTCATGCATCAAAAATGTAAACATGCTATGTACAACAAATATCGGCTCTGTTATGCACTATGGTAGCTGAGCCTTGAAAACTAACGATACAAACAAATAAAATCTTCCTCAATGTAAGATTTGAGAAAATATTAGAAATAATTTTGATATAATTTTCTTTCCCATTGTCCTCTCATCTATGTATAAGTTGCTTGCATGGCTCCGTAAAGCTTCATGACGACTGAGCCTTGAAATTAAAAAGTTGAACGATAAAAATATAAGAAATGAAATCAATACGATCCTAATAATTTGAAAATATACATGCATCACCTTTTATTCTTAAAATAAGCAAAGCAATTCGCCAACTATATGCAGAAGGTAAAATGTCATTCAGCATAAGGGCTCTCTAGTTGTATCTTTACCAAAAAATGTATGTTGCGCAAGTTTGCGCAAAATAACCCCTAGGTTTCATGAAAGCTGACAAAGATCTTTAAAATAACTATAGTGTGAAATGTGTACAAATATGTGCTCATATTTGAAAACTTAGTAGAAGTTTGCTTTTGTTTTCCCATACATTTTATATGGGAGCGTAAATTTCAAGCATGACGGACACATACTTTGAAATGCTGGACAAAATTCAATTTTCGTCCAGACAGCACAAAATTTTGAAAATAGACTATTCAAATGTTGAGAAAAAATAAAAAAAAAATGCGTTTGAATCAAAATACATAAGTGGATTTTTCGACTTTTTTCCGCCCTCACATCACTGTGGGGCGCCCTCCACAGCATCTGTGTATCTTCGCCTTTGGCGTTTTCCAATCGATTCCGATCTGGTTTCACTGCTGTTGTTCTTTGTTGCGCTGTTATTGCGAAGAGATTAATCTTACCTAGTTTGGGTAGTGGCTATGGTTAAGATAGCTCAGCTCAATCTTCAGCATAAAAGAACAGCAACGATCAATCTTTGCAGACTTCTGCAGAATGGTACAGCCCAGGTGGCGTTAGTCCAAGAACCTTACTTTCGTAAGGGAAATTTCTATCTAGGAAACCTTGTGAACCCGGTGTTTGCTACTTTCAGTAAACATGAAATGGCAAATTCGCATGCCATGCCTCGAGCCTGTGTGCTTGTCAACAACGCAATAGTTGCTAAACTCATCTCAGAACTAACCACCAGAGATGTATGTACTATCACAATTGATGTATCTGTTGGAAACCTCAACAGAAAATACGTCTATTGTTCGGTGTGTTTACCGCATAATGAACCGAAGTGGATGGTTTCAAGCAAGTCATCGCATACTGCACTTCAAAAGGCCTTTCGCTATTTGTTGGTAGTGATGCAAATGCTCACCATATCATCTGGGGCAGCTCAGACATTAACTTGAGAGGATCCAGTTTGATGGAGTACATAAGTAGTACAGATATTGCATTACTTAACATAGGCAACCGCAAAACCTTCATGGTATCTGCTAGAGAGGAAGTGTTAGACATAACGCTTTGCTCTAGTAGAATTAGTCACGAGCTGACCAATTGGCATGTGACAGATGAAGAACATCTGACCATCACTACATCTTTATTGAACATTTAAATGTTACTTCGTAAACATTGCGTTTCAGGAATCCCCGGTCAACAAACTGGGATCTTTTTACTGATTTGGTTGAGGTGGTTTAGGTGATGGCACGACCTTCACCGTGCCCTCTTCGGTCTGTGAAGATCACAAGAGGAACCCCTTGGTGGAGCTCTGATCCGGCGAAACTCAGGAAACAATGTAGAAAGAGTTGGAGCAGATGACGTTTGGCTGGTTCGGAGGCTTTCAGGACGGCTCGCAAGGCCTACCAGAAAGCTCTTAGATCTGCTGAACGATCCGGCTGGACAAACCTTTGTACAAATGTTTTCAGTTTGAGTGAAGTTAGTCGGTTAAACAAAACCCTTGCGAAATCTTAGGATTTCTGAGTGAACGAACTTCGTTTGCAAAATGGAGATCTGTCTTCCTCTGATGAGGAAGTTATGGAATGCTTATTCAGCACACACTTCCTTGGATGTGTGGATATTACATCTTCGGATGAACCTGATGTCTTTTCTTGTAGTTATGATTCCCTGGCCCCAGCTCGGAGTATTGGTACTATAGAATCGATTGAGTGGGCACTTAATAGCTTTGCTGCTTTCAAATCTCTTGGGGCACATGGGATTTATCCTATTTTGCTTCAGAAGGGATTTGATTATTTCAAACATGTTTTGAAAAAAAAACTACTTGTTTGCAGTTTTGCTACAGGGTATATTCCCAAATCTTGGCGGAATATTACTGTGAAGTTCATTTCGAAACTGGGTCGTGCGTCATTTGAAGAAGCAAAGAGTTTCAGACCTATCAGTTTGACCTCTTTTCTTCTGATATGCTTAGAACGCATTGTGGATCATCACATCCGTGATGTTTAGCTGGCCAACGTGTCTCTTCATGTGAACCAACATGCCTACCAATCTGGTAAGTCCACTGTGACTCTTTTACACAAGGTTGTTTACGATATCGAGAAAGCATTCGCTCAATAGCAATCCTGCTTGGGTATTTTCTTAGATATCGAGGGTGCCTTTGACAACGTGCCTTTCGATGCCATATTGGAAGCCGCTCGGGGTCATGGTATATCTCCAATGATTTCCAATTCAGTAACAAATTTTGAAAACGACGTATAATCAATGGTGTAGCATTGATTATACGTCGTTTTCAAAATTTGTTACTGAATTGGATTCACCAAATGCTCAAAAATCGATATCTCTTCTAGACATTGCGTCTAGTAGGGATTAGGAAATTCGGTGTTTGTGGATGCCCCCAAGGGGGGTCTTCTCACAGCTTTTGTGAAATCTCGAAGCAGATACGCTACTGAGGTAACCCAATAATAGCTGTTTTCCTACTTTTGATTTTGCTGACGACTACCTAACATTGTTAGTCGGTATGTGCATCAGCACCCTTATCCACCTGATGCAAAGCGCCCTTCAGGTAGTTGAGGGTTGGTGTCGGCAATATGGCCTTTCGGTTAATCCGAGTAAAACATCTATTGAACTTTTTACGGAAAGGCGAAACCGTGATGGCGTTCGACCTTTGCGTCTCTTTGATTCTGAAATCGATGTGACTGAACAGGTTAAGTACGTTGGAGTTATTCTTGATTCCAAGCTTTCCTGGACACTTCACATTGCATTGAGTTCAGAATCAAGAAAGCTTGTATGGCCTTCGGGTAATGCCGGCGAACCTTTGATAAAACTTGGGGTCTAAAATCCAAGTATATCAGATGGATTTACACAACTGCTGTTCGTCCAATATTAGCCTATGGTTGTCTTGTGTGGTGGCAAAAGGGCGAAGTGGGAACGGTCCAATCAAAGTTAGGCCATCTCCAAAGGATGTGCTTAATGGCGATGTCTGAAGCGTTCTCTTCAACTCCTACGGCAGCGCACGAAGTTCTTTTTGATGTAGCCCCACTACACGTTCATCTTAAACAAGAAGCACTTCCACTTTTGGTGAATTGGGACAAAATAGTCCCTGCTCCAAGTGATCTTACAATGGATCACTAAAAGAACTAAAACGACAGCTATGAAATGAAAAGATAGCGCCACCGTAGCCTTGTGTGTTTGATGTAACTCGACTGCTGTCACTGTGTTCCGCCCATATACGGTGGCGCTTTTGTTTTGATGCGGTGAGTAGCGGAAAAGTCGGCTTCAATGATCCATTGCTTGTAATTTTCCATATAGGACATTTTCCACGAAATTCCCTTTCCAGGAAGAGTGGACATCTAGTTATCTGGAGAGAAGTATTTCAGAAGGCATCGTGTGTTACACTGATGGCCGGCTCCCTTCTCGAAGGTCGAGCAGATGCTGGTGTTTATTCTCGTGAGCTAAGGCTGTATCTGTCTTACTCACTTGGTAGACACTGCACCGTTTTTGAGGCCGAAATCTTTGCTCTTGTGTGCAGAGTGCAATCAGCACTTCAGCAGCACGTAATGGGCAAAGTAATATACTTCTGTTCAGATAGCCAGGCTGCTATTAAAGCACTTGCTTCGGCCAACTCCAGATCGAAGATAGTTATCGCTTATCGAACTCAAATCGAGGAGCTGAATTCAGCAAACGCTGTTCACCTTGTATGGGTACCTGGTCATTCTTCCATCGCTGGAAATGAATTGGCTGATGAGTTAGCTCACACTAGAGCAGCACTTGACTTTATTGGCCCTGAGCCAGCTATTCCGATATCGAAGTGTTGGGTAAAGCTTCAGATTCACACCTGAGCTGCCACTCAACACAGACAATAAAGGAATAGTTTGGAGTCATGTCGTCAAACCATTAAACTGTCAATGCATTATACTGAGCCATCTCTAAGGGTGGCGAAGTATCTAACAAATCTGTCAAAGCAAAATTACAGCATTCTGGTGAAAGCATTGACTGGTACTGCCGACTCAGCTATCACATGGCGAATATTCAGCAAGCTGATTCATTTGTATGTGATAGCTGTGAATCCTATTAAGGAAATTCGTATCATTTGATATGTAACTGTCCAGTTTTTGCGCAACTGCGTTTCCGAGTATTCGGTAAACACTTATTAAGTGAAACTGGCTTCAGAATCCTGAATCTTCAGGACGTTCTGTTGTTCTTAACCCGCTGTGGTAAAGAGCAATGAGCTCTCTTTCGCTTTATGCCATATTACAGTGCCATTTTCAGGGCGCTTTTTGAACCCATTGTGGTACGCCCATGCGTTAGTACCCTTTTCCAGGGTGTTTTCTTCCTATTTCCCTACCGGTCCTTATCCCCATCTAATCATCAATCCCCATCAAATATTCTTCAGAATTTGTTTGCTTTTCCTGCAATTCAAACGATGGGAACTTTGTCACCCTCACCAAACCAAAAATAAAAGGATCAAAAACTGTGATCATAATCTAGAACTCTTTTTGTATCATATTTTTAATAACATTTCGTTGTATGCATTGGTGCCGTACGCCTCTTCCTGCACGACAAAGTAGGTAGGCCTGATTGAATTGATTCCCCTCCGGTGCGGTGTGTGAGCTCACTCCAGTCCAGATCGTTTATTCAACAACCGCAGCCAGCCAGACAGTATAGGTAGTCCTAGGAGTGCTGCACCAAGGACGGGGTAAGATTCAACAAACAACCAACCGAAAGGGAAGTGGTTTCCTTCCATGCTCACTTGAAAAGATGAGCGATTACCCTACTCACCCTGCGTGCGTGACCACCGATGATGATAGATGGATGGGAACAAAACGGAGAGAATTCGGTAATCCCTACAACAGGGACACTTATGGTTAATATGCAAACCGAATTGAAAGGGATTCCCTTCCCTATGTAGTCGGATACTGTGTCCTATTAGGTTTCACTTGTTGTTATTAGGCAGACGTTTGTGCAGCAAGTGCACTGGAAAATCAAGTGGCGAACGACGTTAGGCGTAAAATGATAATATTTTTTTTTTACTGGAGGATGTGGTTTTGAAGCTTGAGAAAGTTAAAAGTAAATTGCTTCAATACAGATGAAATCTTGAGAATGTATCTGTTTGCTGTATCATTCAAATGAACTAATTTTGTATGATTTTTCGATACTCCTTAAATTTTCTAAGACAAGTTCTTCAGGAGTATTGTCGCTACGCCTATCTCAAACTTCACGGTGAACTGTTAGAGGTCAGTGGGTCGATTGCAGAGGCACGTTCTCCTGCATTTGGGAAATTTGTGCCATCAAGAAGTTCTTGTAGAGAACAGCATATCGCGGGCGATAATGCTGCAGCATGGAACTCGGTAGAACGTGGAACGATACAAATAAAAGCTGAAGCACAAGACCCGCATCTTTCGAAAGAAAAGCAAATGCCACCTGGTGGAAGTGAAGTGCAAGGAAATTTAACTGCTCTGCTGTTCAAGATATGCAAAGGCGGCGAGCCAAGCGTTCAAGCGAACGATGATTTTAATTTGGCTAATTTCGCCAATACATTAGGAATGGTCACAGTACATCTGTTTGAAACACGGACCATCTAACTTTGGGCCAATAAAGATCATTCGACATAAAGATGTATACTGCGTGCGCTGTCTGAATGTGCGTCTAAATCTAAACCTTCAAACACGGTAATAGGGTACTTTTTGTTAGAGTACAATAGATCATAGCAATCATAGATTATTCGATGTATGACTTTTAGAAAATAAATTAGATCATTCCTTTGTCAACCACCAACCAGTAAAGGTGTCTCAAGTTTTCACTCTGTTAAAAGGTTGTGGGCCCAGTGAACCCAAACCGAGAAGATTCTGGAAGCCGATTGAAAAAAATCCGCCACGATGGGAGACGACGAGAAGTTCCTCAAGATCAAGCCTTTCGACGGGACGGGTTTCAACAACTGGCGGTTCAGGATGCTGGCATTCCTGGAACAGCTGGAAATCGCGCACTGTGTTGAAGAGGAAGCGGAAGAGGAAATTTTCTGGGAAATCCTGGAAACGGATTCGGCGGCTGTCAAGAAAGAAAAAGAGGAGAAGAAAGCGTGCCGGAAGAGGCAGGACAACAAGTGTCGCTCGGTCCTGATCGGTGCGGTAGCGGATAGTCACCTGGAATACATTAAAGACAAGAGGAGTCCGAAGGAAATCTGGGACGGACTGCATGAAGTTTTCGAGCGGAAGAGCTTGACGAACCGGTTCATGCTGAAACGGAAGCTGCTGGAGATGAAGCACGACGAGCGTTCAAGTCTGGAGTCCCACTTTCTTCGTTTCGACCAGTTGGTTCGAGAACTGAAGTCAACCGGTGCGAAAATGGACGAGGAGGACATCGTGTGCCACCTGATGCTGACCATGCCGTCGTCGTATGAGTCGGTGAACACGGCAATGGAGGCGGTTTCGGAGAAATTGACCCTGGAATTCGTGAAGGGAAAGTACCTGGACGTCGAATCGAAGCGCAAGGGAAGAAGCTCATCGAATCAAGAACCGGAAGACGTCGCGTTTGCTGGTAAGTCCGGTGGAAAGGGTCGACTGAAGTGCTTCGGCTGCGGAAAATTTGGCCACAAACGAGCCGAATGCCCGGAATCTGGACTGCGTCAAGAGCAGGTCCGGAACCACGAGAGGAAGAAGCCTACAAAAGTCGGCGCTGGCGCTGCTGCGAAAACTGTGTCGTTTGTTGCCGGTTCTGGGGCAATCTCGGATGAAGAATCGCGGCGCTGGTACCTGGATAGCGGGGCATCCGACCACATGGCCAATCAACGGGAGCTGTTTGAAAATCTGGAAGTGCTAGAAGAGCCTGTATGGATAGCAACAGCGAAGAAAGGTGTCAAACTGGTCGCTAGGCAACGTGGCGAAATCAACGTGTACTCGATTGTCGACGGTAAGCAGATCCGCATCCGCATGGAGAATGTGCTCTATGTCCCGGAGCTGACGCTGAATCTGATGTCTCTACGCCGGCTGGAAAGTGCTGGAAAGAAGGTAATTTTCCACAAAGGGAAGGTTGTCGTTCAGGACGAAGACGAGGATGTTGTAGCAACCGGCAAGCAAGTTGGTGTTCTGTACGCGATGGATTTCCATTACCTAGCAACGCCAAAACATGCCATGGTAACGGGAAAAATAACCAAGGAAATGGAGTTGTGGCATCAACGATTTGGTCACCTTGGCAGCGGAAACCTGATGAAGCTCATTGACAAGAAAATGGTGGATGGACTGGATCTGGACAGCAGCGTGAAACCTGGATGCTCGCCACCAGTGGTGTGTGAGCCGTGCCTGGCTGGCAAACAAACACGAGATCCGTTTGTCAGTCGTGATGCGAAGCGGACAACCCGTCCGTTGGAGCTAGTCCATAGCGACGTTTGTGGTCCCATCTCGCCTGTGTCCTGGGACGGATACCGGTATTTCATCACCTTCACGGATGACTACACCCACCTGACGGTCGTCTATTTGATGAGGTCGAAAGATGAAGCGCTGGAGTGTTTGAAGACGTACGAGGCCATGGCGACAGCACATTTCCAAACCAGGATGTCTCGTCTTCGCTGCGATAATGGAGGCGAATACAGCGGTAAGCTAGTGAAAACGTTCTGTCGGCAAAAAGGTATCCGGTTGGAGATGACGGTTCCGTACACACCGGAACAAAATGGCTTGAGCGAACGGATGAATCGAACCATCGTCGAGAAGGTACGGACCATGCTGGCTGGAAGCAAAGTGTCGAAGCGCTTGTGGGGTGAAGCTGTATATGCGGCGGTGTACCTAATCAACCGTAGCCCGACCGTTGCTGTGGATAGAAACCGCACTCCGTACGAAGTCTGGAATGGAAGAAAGCCAAACGTGAGTAATCTTCGAGTTTTTGGGTCAGAATGTTTCGTCCACATCCCGAAACAAAAGCGGAAGAAGCTGGACACGAAATCCGAGAAGGCGACGTTCGTCGGATACGCACCAAACGGGTACCGTATTTGGAATGGAAAGAAGGTCTTCGTTGCTCGTGACATCGTGTTCAATGAATGCGAGATGAGTCCGGCTCCACTGGACGATACCAAAAATGACGAAGAGCAGCTGATCGTGATTCAAGACTATGTGCACCGACCGGCTCGTGTCGCAGAAGAGGACGAAAATGAGCCAGTGATCCATGACGAGCCTGGAGCTATCGCTGAAGATGACCTGGATGATACGTTGATGGACGAAGCTGCCGGAGGTGATCTGGATGGAACTGAGGTGCGTAGAAGCTGTAGAAATCGTGCACCTCCTATCTGGCATGAGGACTACAACATTTCGGCTTTCGCGCTGAACGCCGAAGAGTATGTGGACAACATTCCAAGCGATATGGAGGAATTGAAGAAGCGCGATGACTGGCCCCTATGGAAGGACGCAATCGAAGCTGAAATGGCATCCCTGGAAAAGAACCACACGTGGGTACTGACCAAGCTGCCCGCTGGGAGACGGCCTGTAGGCAACAAATGGGTGTTCACTATCAAGCGTGACGGTGAAGGTAAGATCGATCGTTACAAAGCCCGACTAGTTGCGAAGGGTTTTACGCAAACAAAAGGTTTCGACTACTCGGAGACGTATTCGCCAGTGGCAAAGATGACGACCTTGAGGATTCTGCTAGCATTGGCGAACCAGCGGGACCTGTACGTGCATCAAATGGACGTGAAAACCGCGTTCTTGAATGGCGAATTGACGGAAGAAATTTTCATGCGGCAACCAGCAGGCTTTGAGGCGGGAAACGATCTGGTCTGCAAGCTCAACAAGGCGATTTATGGACTGAAGCAGGCATCCCGGAGTTGGAACATGCGGTTCCATAGTTTCATCACCAGCATCGGATTCAAGCGTAGTCAGCACGACCACTGTCTGTACCACTGGTCGGAAGGAGAGGTGACCATTTACCTCGTTATATATGTTGACGACATCCTGATTGCTGGGAACTCGATTGCGGCGATCAACGGATTGAAGAAAAGATTGTCCCGAGAGTTCGAGATGAAGAATCTGGATGACGTGAAATGTTTCCTTGGACTGAACATCAACCGGAATAGAACGAAGGGCGTTATGACGGTTGATCAGAAGCAGTACGTGATGAAGATTCTGCAGCGGTTCGGGATGGCAGATTGTCGACCTTCTGCTATACCGATGGATCCTCATCTGAAGCTACTCAAGTGTGAAGATCCGAAACGGTTCACGAAGAAGCCGTACAAGGAGCTGATCGGTTGCTTGATGTACCTGATGGTAACGTCGAGGCCGGACATCTGCGCAGCGGTAAGCTACTTCGCGAGTTTCCAGTGTTGCGCGACGGACGAACATTGGACACACCTGAAGAGGATACTGATGTACCTACGAGCTACTGCCGATTATCACTTGGCTTTCCGGCGGTCGACGGATTCGGAAACACTCACCGTGTTTGCCGATGCGGACTGGGGCAACAATCCAAATGACCGGCGATCCGTCTCTGGGTACGTAGTGAAGCTACATGGCGCAACGATTTCGTGGGCAACCAGGAAGCAGACGTCGGTGGCATTGTCAACCACTGAAGCGGAGTTCATGGCTCTTTGTCATGCTAGCTGCGAAGCGATGTGGGTGGTGAACCTCTTGAAGATGCTCGACGTGTCGGTTGCCTTACCGGTGACTGTATATGAAGACAATCAGCCGTGCATTGCCATCTGTGAAGAACCAAGAAAGCATAGAAGAATGAAGCACATTGATATACAGTACTTTTTCCTGCGTGACCTGATCCAACAGAAGCAAATCAAACTTCAGTACCAGCCAACCGAGGTTCAAATAGCGGACTTGATGACGAAAGGCCTTGCTGCTCCACGATTTGGAAAACTTCGGACGATGCTGGGATTGATCAATTGAGGCGGGATGTTAGAGTACAATAGATCATAGCAATCATAGATTATTCGATGTATGACTTTTAGAAAATAAATTAGATCATTCCTTTGTCAACCACCAACCAGTAAAGGTGTCTCAAGTTTTCACTCTGTTAAAACTTTTAAGGCTTTGACGTTCGTAACCTTCCTGCTTCCGATGGGTAGTGTGATCAATTTCAAAAGGTGGGTTCACGCGCGTTCATGGGTGTGTTAGTTAATGACTTGATGTTGAATTTCCTTAATAAGATTCCTGTAGGATTACATTCCACGGTTTCGGCAGAAATTTCTAATGGGATTCCTTCAAAAGTTTTTTTTCCAGGATTCCTTAGGGTGTTTCAAATAAGATTATTGGGAGATGAATTTACAAGTTTCCTATGTGATTCTTGCTGGAGTGTCTCCCGAGATTATTTTCGGCAAAAGGTTTTTCTTTCCGGAACTACTCCAGGGATTTCTTTATAAATACTTACCGAGATTTCTTTAGGAATTCCTTTTGAGATTACCACAGGAGCTCTTTTTGGGATTACTGTAGAAATTTCTTCTGTGTTTTGTTTAGAAATTTATTCCAGGATTCCTTCTTCAGGAGGTCTTTAACAGATTCTTTCCGGAGCTCATTCTGAGATTCCCCTAAGGATTCTCCCAGGATTTCTTCTAAGATTTACTAGAAGTTTTTTTTTTCTTAAATCCCTCCAGTTGTTTTTTTTTTCTCTTTATTTTTGAGACTTTCAGCCCTGAGCTGGTTCGTCTCTTGATCTCATAAAACCTCCAGGAGTTACTTCACGGGTTCCACTTAGAACTTCTTCTAGATTTTCTACAGTTATTCCTTCAGGAACTCTTGCTATAAAGGATTCATTGCAGGTTCCGACAGGAAATTTCTAGGTGATGCTGCTGGTTCTGTGTTTCCTCAAAGTATTCCTTCAGGGATTCGTTTCGGGATACACTCAGGCATTCATTTCGAGACTTCTCCATGGATTCCATCCGGATTTGTTTTCCAGCAATTGCTTCTAGGCTGCGATTCATCCAGGAGTTTCGTCTGGGATCGCTTCAGAAACTCATTGCGTGATTGCTTCGGGAAATCCTTTTGGGGTTCTTTCATTAACTGCTTCCGGGATTGCTTCTCGTACTTCTATCTTTTTAGTTTCTTTATATTCATGAATTTTAACGTAGAGCTAATTCTACACATATTTTGGAATTTCTGCAGATACCATTGGAATTCCTCCGGAAGTTCATTCTGAAATTATTTCGAAAGTTCCGAATGAAAATTTTCCAATACTATTATTATTTGTTTATCAGCAAGGCTTTCAGCCGCAGGCTGGTTCACCTCGTACCTCCCCCAGAAGTATTTCAAAATTCCTTTGGGATAACTCAAGGAGTTCAGTAAGAAATTTTTCGATAATTATTCATTATATTTCTATGGGACTTGTTTGAAGAAGCTCTCTACTCATACTCATTTTCTCTAAGAATCTAACAGAAATAAAGTAAGTGAGTAAAAAATCCATCAAGATGTTTCTTCCGGCTTGCCTTCTAAGATTACATTTGTAACGGTATTCTCGCTGGATTCCCACCAAAAAAAAAACATCTGTAGATATACCAAGAGGAACTTGAGATATCTAAGAGAAATCCTGGATCCTTTCATTGGCGTATCTAGGATTTTTTCCTAAGGGGTGCCTTGGGGGTGCCAGTTTCAGTGGCTTCCAGGTTGTTTTGCTTTTTTTTCGTAAAAGGAAATACCGAACCATCCCCAATTTCATTCATGAAATAATGATATACTGCGTAGCGGAAAAAAAAGGCCGCAAATTTGAACGCGCTATATTAAAAAAAACTTTTTTTTTAATCCGAACCGTTGTACAAATTTAACACTTTCCCCGCCACTTGATTGCGTATAATACATGGAATTTGTATTTTCAGTTTGAACTTAACAATCATCGAGACAACCCCTTTGTTTTGTGGATTGATAATAATCAGGTCCGTAAGAATACATTTTCAGAGCAAGTGTAAATCTCTGAAACCATAAAATATCCACAAATTTGTGTGTAACTTGTATTCATTCTGACATCCTCTATGTTGAAATAATTTTCAAGAAAAATTGAAAGAGTTATAAATACTTAAAATTGCATATTCAGGACTAAAACTCGGAATTTGGTGCGAGCAAACTTCGATTTTTCTCTTCGGGATTCTGGTGCTTGCACCAAATTATGATTTCGAATGAATTGATAATATATCTGTTGAAAGGAATTGTGTATAAAGCTCAAAATTTGACTTACGTAAAACCAACTGTTGGATCTTACCCCTACGTTGTGGATTTTTTCTTCGGTGGAGTTTACGGAAACGACGTGGGACCACTATTGGCGCAGCACCCTAACGAGCGCGGCATAAATCTCCAGTGGGTGGGTGGTAGCAAGCGGCGCAAGAACCCTCTCGGTGGTGGCGAACAGCACAAGAACAACGATTCGACCGCAATTGAACGGCACAGCAGGAACAACTCCACTACAGACACGGCAACTCGGAATCAGGAAGCTTCTATTCTTCAGTACACTCCACTCAACTAGACATACTGACTAACTTTATTGGCAAATCAATTTACACCACACTTTACATGCACATTTAACTTTTATTCTAGATTTAAGAGATAACTTTTCTAGCTTAAGGTTTGACGACGACTGACTAGCGAGAACGTTGGTTTCACCTCACGACGCTACCCACTCGATCAGCTGTGTCGGCCGAGCTGCCAGAGGTGCTGAAAACTCGTCGAAAGCGACGACCGATAGCACCATCACCTGCGTGAGAAGAACATATCTCACGCAGTGCGGCCAGAGAACCAACACCAACATTTTAGTAATTAGTCAAAATTTCAGCTTCGTACATTTCGAATAATCGTGTCTGGTTTGTACGTATAATACAAGACATTCGTGTATTCGGCAAAACATTCTTTCGGTTACACCTCAGGGAATATTCCTGGTAATTTATTTGGAAATTGTTTTGCAATTTATTTCAATTAAATCTTCTTTTGCAAATCTCCCAGCAATTGCTTTGGATTTGGCAAATATCTTCGGTATTATCTTTGGATCTCCTTCGGCAATTTCTTTAGGATTTTTTTTTTTGATCAAACGCTTGGAATTTGATACTGAACACCTTTCACGCATCCTTTGAAAACTTTCATCGAAAATTACTTTCGAAATTTCTTCGGCAATTCCATTATGGGTTTATTTGGCTTTTTTACTTCATTGGCAATTCCTTTGAAATGTTTTCTCGGGAGTTGCTTCGCCAATTTTTTAGTAGTCTTTCAAGCATTGTTTTGTTAATGTCATCAATTCTATTGATATTTGCTTTTTAAAATTCTCCAATTACTCTTCAGGCAATTCTTTTGAGAATTCTTTTATTTTGTAATTCATTCAACAAAGACTCTGGGAGGAACTTCCTCACATTTTTTTTTTTGGAAATGTCTTCATCAAGTCATTCTACTTTTTTGGGATTTTCGTCGATTTTTTGGACTTTCATTATCTATACTATTCAGTATTCCTTCGCCAATTCCTTCGAAAACTCATTCGGAAATTCGTTTATAAATCGCTTCTATAATTTTAATGAAAATTCTTTAGACAATTTCTTCTAGGATTCTTCAGTAATTATGTAAGAAATTCCTGCAGCAATTCCGATTGGAATAACCTTCGGCAATTCCGATGTTATTACTTGCGTTGGGAACTTCTTCGGTAATTCCTTTGGAAATTGATTCGGCAAATTTCTCAAAGATTTCCTTCGAGAATTTATTAAAAAATAACTTTGAAGGTTCTTTAAAAATGCTGTCATGATGATACTACGGCAATTACTTTTGGAATTGTTTCTGAATTTTATTCAGAAAATCCTTTTATGATTTCGGGAAACTCTTTAAGAATTTCTTTGACAATTGTTTTGTGAACGTTCGTGGAAATTTTTATAGAATATATTGCAGCAATTTATTTTGAGATTGGATTTGACCAATTTCTTTAAAAAGCCTTAAAATTTTATTCAGGAATTCCTTTAGTAATTCTTATATAAATTCTTTTGGCAACTACTTTGAAAGTTCTAGGGCAAATGTAATGGAAAATTATCCGGCAATTTCTTTGGCAATTTCTTTCGTGAATTTCATAGGATTTTCTTCGAGCTAGCCCAGCTTATGATTTCTGAATTTCCAATTCAGCCATTTTCGGAAGCAATAAATATAACTTCAATGAAATCATAGAAATAACAAAAGTAATCACGATAAAATTGCCTGAGAAATTTGCAAAAGAATTGAAAAAGAAATTGCTGAAATAACTTCAGGAATAGCCATTAAAATGTAGAAAAAAATTGCCTGAGAAATTTCCGAAATAACTGAAAAAGGAATTGCTGATTAAATTCCAATGTATCGACCGCAGAAGTTTGAAAAAAAATAAACATGCCTTCAAAGAAATGGCTATACTACGGTCTAGCGAATACGGAGTCGTGAGTTCAAATCCCACCAGAACGCGTTTTTTTTATCTCACAATTTGTCAATTAGCAACATTCTGTGCTTTCTAATTAATTACAAGCTTTTCTCGTACATTCCTATAGGATTTCACTAGGGATTTCTCTAGTAATACCCCTCAGCATTTTTCTTGAAATCCCTACTATTCCCGACACTCGTTTAGGGATTCCTCTAGAGATTTATATTGGGATTCCTTTAGCTGGAATTGCATGAAGAAGGCCAAGAGAAGTTCCGTGAGTAATACCATGATTTATTTCTAGAGTAGTCCATGAATAAAAACTGTAGAGGAATTCCTGGATGAGTCTTTAGATAAATCCCTGGAAGAATCAACGACATTTCTGGAAGTATCCTAGGAAAACTGCCTAGAAGAATTCCAGCAAGAATGGCAGGAGAAAACCCTAGAGGAATTCCTGCAGGTATCGTAGTAAAAATTTCAGGAGGAGACATAGGCGGCATTGCTGAAACAATGATAAATATTTGGAGATATCCCAGGAATGAAATCCTTTAGGATATCCAGGAGGCTAGGCTCATAGGAAGATTGCCTTGAATAATCCCAGCAAGTTTTTCAATAAATCCCTGCAGAAATTCTTAGAAGAATCTCTAAGAGAATTCCGGTAGGTATTACAGAAAGAATTTCTGTAGGAGTCCTAGGAGGAATTGCTGGAAGAATTACAGCAGGAATAGCTTGAGAAATCCAGCTGAAATTCTTGCAGGAAGACCAAGAGGAGTTCCTGGAGAAATCCCATGAGAAATTTATGAAAGAATCCTTGGATAAAATATCTTGGATAAAAATTCCTGGTGGAATCACCAGCTTCTGAAGAAATCACAGAAAAAATATCAGGAGGTATTATTAGAAGGATTCTGGGATGTATCATTCTAGAAATCTCAGCAGAAATCCTAGAAGGAATTGCTGGAGGACACTATACAGGAATTTCTAGAGAGTCCCCATCAGCAATGCCTGGGGAAATCCAAAGATAAAATCCTTGGAATACCTAGAGAAGTTCCTGCTAGAACCGGTAGAGCTATTCTGGAAGAATCTATTGCGAAGGCCCTGAAGGAATTGCAGGAGGATTTTCTGAAGTAGGACTTCCAGCCACAATGCTAGGATCAATTTGTATAGGAATCACTAGAGGAATTTCTGGGCAAATCATAGTAAGAATTTCTGGAGAAATTGCTGGAAGAACCGCAGGAGAAGGTGTTTGATATAATCTTTAAGAAAGGCCAAACGTAATTTCTGCAGGAATTCCATGAGGAATTTCTGAAGGAATCTTTGGATAAAATATCTGAAGGAATTCCTAGATGAGTCCTTGGGGAAATCCGTGGAAGAGCAATCAAAGGAATTCCTGCAAGAATTCCAAGAAGTTTGCCTGGAAAGATCCCAGAAAAAGTCAGAAGAAAACTCTAGAAGAATCCGTAGCATAATTTCTGAAGTACCACAGTTTCAATTTCTGAAGGAAGAATAACTGGAATAACCGCAGGAATTGCTTGAGTAATCCCAGCTGGAATATCTGAAGAAATTCCTAGAACTCCAGGAGGTATCATAGAAATAATTTCTACAGATATCCTAAGTTCCTCTAACAAATTCCTGGAGGAATATCTACAGTTCTCCTGGAAAGAATTGGTAGAAACTAGGGTAAAAGTATACTGGAGGAATCCCTGTTGGAATTGCAGGAGGGATTTCTGGAACCTATGGGGATCTCAGAAAGATTTCCCGAAAGTATTGCAGCAACTAAGTGTGCCAGGAGAAATCCCAAGAAGTATTTCTGAAGGAGTCCTAATGAGAATTGCTTGAAGAATCCCAGCTGTAATTCATGGAGGAAGGTCAATAGAAGTTTTTTAGAAATCCCCTGTGGAATTTCTGGAAGAACCTCCAGATGAAGTCCTGGATATTGCCCGTTGTGAAGATTTATAGATTCCGACGCAAATAAATGATAAGGCTCATTTTCAGCGTAGGTGCGTCATAAATGTGTGTTTACAATGCAGAACTTTGACCACATGTGTACCTAACAACACAGCGTAAAATATTCACCAGGACGTGGTCTGGTTTTATATCTGGGGACCCATGCAACTAATTTTCGCGCAGGAGTCTAAACAGGTGGAATCTCCGCAATAGGTCATTCAAGAAATCTCTGGAAGAATCATCGAAGGGATTTTTAGAAAAATCCCAGGGAGATTTTCCGGAACAACTTCCCTAGTAGAATACCTGAAGGTACCACAAAGAGAATTTTTGAAGAGTTCTAAGAGCAATTGCTGGAAGAATCACAGCAGGAGTTGCTTGAGGAATCCTTGCCACAATTTCCAGAGGAAGACCAATATAAGCTCCTGGAGGAATACCATGAGAAATTCTAGAAGAATCTCTGAATAAAATCTCTGAAGGAATTCCTGGAAGAATCACCGGAGGAACTTCTGAAAGAATCCCAGGAAGATTGTCTTGAATAATACCTACAGGAATTTCTGAAGGAATCCCAATAGACATGTTTAGAGGAATCCCTAGAAGAATTCCGAGAAGTATCAAAATAAGAATTTCCAAAGAAAACCTAGGAGAAATTGCTGGACCAATATTTTCAGAAATTTGTAGTAATGTACAACCTCATCTGGACTGCCTGGAGAATTCTAAGGGGAGTTTATTGAAGAAATATCGGGAGGAATCTATAAAAGAAGTCTAGAGAAATCACTGTATGAATAAATGGAGGTATTACTGGAGGAATCCATGGAGAAGTCTGTTGATTGTTCAGGTATATAAGTATTTCCGGGTGTTTTTGTTTCAATGTACCATTAAAAAATATTAGAATTATTGTGGTAAGTTTTGAATTTTAGGTGACTGTCGAGGAAAAATTCTAGGGGGTGCCAAATTTGTTCTAGGGTGTGCCGGGCACCCCTGGAACCACCCCTCCCCCCCCCCCCCCCCTAGCTACGCCAATGTGACCAAAACAATACCAGAAGGGGTTCCTAGAGGAATCTCAAAAATGAAACTCCTTGAGTAATCCCGTCCTCGAAGAACCTCATAAGAAGCGCCCTGAGGAATCCCAAAAAAAGTTCGTGGGGGAATCTCAGAAGGTATTTCTTCTGGTTTATTTAAACGTAATATGTAAACGGTTTGAAAAGAAACAAAAACGAGTACAAACAAGGCCCAGAATTTATCACAATGTTCAAAATGAACTGACACATTTTCATGCTACTGAAAGACCACTATTTTTTAAACCACAATAATCACGCGAATTTTGGCACCCCGATGAGAATAAGACAAACTTTAACAACAATCGTGAACACTACGTGGTCCGCACCATCGCCAGGTAATAGAAATATGTTGAACGCCAAACCAGTCCTGCAAAATATCAGTCTCAGTGCCTGTTTTTCAGCCGAAAATGAATGACTGCGGCGGTCGTTTTCAGTTCCTCGATGTGAGAACTGACAGAGTCCGAAAGCTCCATTCGTGAGCGACCCAACAAGATCAATTCCCAATCATCCACTCACTACTCATGCTGAAAGGCCATTCGTCTCAAGCGGTGGTTTGTGAGAGTGAGTGCTATATACGCTACCACGGGTGAAAACACTCAACTACAGAAAATTGAATGGAAATTTAGCCCTGTCAGCTCTCGCTTTCAGCACGCTGCGTGCGAGTGTGAGTACCTATTTCATTTCGCTCCCGTGTTGCTGATCGGAAAACAAAAATGACAGGAAAACCAAAACGGAGAAAATGAAAAAAGCAAAATATCGCTATCATAAAGGCCTGTCGAAAAATTGCAGCACTGCGCCAAACATCAATTCGCAAGTACATTCAAAAGTAAAATATGCGGAATGCATTGCCGTTTCTCAATTCGGCCGGTCATATTCAAAACAACGCGGAGCAAACCAAAAACGCGTGACAGTTTTAAAAACGCAGCCAAGCGCGCGCACAGCCTGCTACGATCCACAAAGCAGTTGCTCCGACATCACTAAAAAATATTACTATTCAAGTTATTACATTTCATTTTCTAAAGTACTTTATTTTTCAAGATAGGTATTATCCATGATTGAAGAATGTTATACCTCTATGATCAGTGAATCGAAATTCAACCATCGCGCAACAATAATGACAATGTCGCAACCTGTATTTGTTGCGACAAACAAACCCATGCGACATAAGTTTGTCCCAACTTGAAAATAATGGGATCAACATCGTACACTACGAGTTTAGAGATTTTTAAGCCTTGCATTGCGATTTTCGAACGGTAACTTCGAGTCGGTGAACACTGCAACTCTGGTGAAGCTCTATCATCAAACAGTTTCGACTTTGGGTTAGCAATAATTGATTATTCACGAGTTGAAAAGTACGCAACAAATTCAGCTTCCGTTTTGTCTGCAACAAAAAATTTCGAGATCATGTCATTATCTGTTACCAGTAGGGATAAAGAGTAATCGTCGCGCCTTCTTTGTTGCTTGTTTTGTGCCTCTTTTGTCTGACAATTCTCTTCACTGTCTATGATGGATTACTTTGATTGACATTTCAATAGCTCTAAAATTTTCTAGAGCAAAGGTGTTGATATTGGAGCAATATCTTGTAGACTTGTCTAGCGAAATAACGAGGCTGGCCAAGATCCAACCATCTACATCCGAATAACCACGACAATGATGACAAATATTGGATACGGTGCTCCTAGTGGTCCCATCTGGTAATCATCATCTTTCGCACTTCCCCGCATCTGAACCGGTTGTTGTCGAACGGGTCAACGTTTTGTCGTGATCGTGTCAATATAATTGGCCTCTTGCCAAACTTTGACAACGATCGCCTGTCTCGTCGCGCCTCAGTCAATTGGTTTTTGTTGTTTGTCCTTTCGTACCTATTACCTCATCCGCGTTGGCTGTGCCATCATCTTCCCATCCGTGAGAAATTCCTAGGTACGTCGATAGGAACTGCCTGCTTTGACTCACAATCGATCTTCCCCGATTGCTACGTGAATAAATACGTCGCATTGCGCACATGGCAATCACCGATTGGGTGTTTTTGTATGCGAGTGAGGCGGCGTTGTTCAGGTGACGAGAAAATTCAACATTGGGATCTTTGTCGGCCACTGAACCGTGTCACGTTCAAGCTCAGCTCCGTCGAGGAAGAAAAGTGGAACAGAAGCATAAAACCGATCAAGGTGCGACTTCCTTTCTTCCCCATTCGGTATCACCGACGACACGATCAGATCCGACTGGGAAAGGAGGCAAGGTTTTTTGCTTGATTTGGAGAATTATCGAGGAGTGCCATGGGAATGTTTGATCGTCTTTCAATGGTTCCTAGGAAAGGCACAATTTCTTTTGATAAATTGTACTTTCCTCGTTTTATCCGATTTATAAAAAATGAAAAACATAACAATGGATCGTCGAATTGATCGTTTGTGCGAGAGAAAGGCTAAGATCAGCAACTTCCTGTTTCCCACAGGACTTAAAATGCAAGAGGTCCAAACATCGCTAACAGCCAGCGTCTAGGCCCTAAGGTCACTTTAGTGCGTGTTAGTCATCGCAGTAGTCGCAGCGTCATCGTGCGCGTCGGTAGTCATGGAGAGCTGGTCCGAAAACCGCAAGATAAGATGATCGGCTATTACACTCATTAATTTCTTTCTGTCCGATTTCAGCATTTTCGAAGCTTCCTCTTTGTTATGGCTCGAGCAAAGGATGGTGCTACCGCCCGGCTCGTGTGGCTACACTGTTGTTAAGCGGCAGCCTGCTTGATGCGCCTTCTATCTTCTATCCTTTCCAGTGAGCTGATTGCTGAGAACCCAACAGCCTCTCAACTGTCTCAAAAACCCTTTTGCTCAACTGATTCGAGGAGGAACCCCAGAAGAGAACGCACCACCGGTAACGTGGACCGGCAGCAAGGCAGACTCGTAAAAGGCAGCATCGATTTTTAAAACATGTTATTAATAGTAACGGTTTTAGAGGTCTTCTCCGATCGTGGTCGATCTGCTGAGTCGACTGACTGCGTTTTTGTTGCTGGAGTCTGAGGCCTGCGATGGACCTCCACGCTATCTCCGTTGGTTCGCTCTCTTTTGCATACATCTACTATACATAAAAGACGCACAGGAGCATCATCCCGCCTTTCCGTATCTTTTTTCCGAGCATAGGTCCGTCGGCTTTTAAATAGGCAAAAGACTCATCATCAGCCCGCCAATGGATGGGGATCGAATCGATGGCACGGTGGCGGCGGCGGCGTCAGCAGTTCCAGTCAGTCAGTCAGCAACTCTTTGATTGTACCGTCGTGCGGGGTGTCATTGGGCCAAAGTGGGGTAACATTGGGCCACTATTCCGCACAGTTAGAATACGACGAGAATACATATTGAGTGCTAAACTGCAAGAATACATAATTCTAAGATACTTGGCAACCACCGTCAAATTCTCTGACTTATATTGAATTCGTAGGATCGATGGACCAATGTTACCCTCTAGGCCCAATGTCACCCCGAACGACGGTACGTTGCGTGTTAATTGCGAAACCCACCGGGTCGTTCGTCGGAGCGGTGTGGGACACTTTTCTTCGATCGTCCAAAGGGGGAAGGTTGAATAAATTTAACCGGTTTTGAACTGTTCCCGATGCTCTCTGCGGGTTGGTCGGACAGTGCACTAGGTTGACAAATGGACTCCGGGTGAAGCAGATTCGCAGGAACAAACTGGAACGGTGGATGGATGGATGCACTGCTGCAGAGCGAGAGGAGAGTTCTTCCGGTAATTTTAGTCGAACGAAGCTTGTCAAGCTCCGTGAGGCCGTGGGAATTCAGTTCAGCGGAAATGCTGTCCTATCCTTGACTTGATTAAATGCTGCAGTGTCTCATGATGGGTTGTAATTGGTCGTTTGTATTTAAACCCATTCGTTATGCTCTCGAACCAGATATTCATCAATCGAATGCAAGCCTTGAGAGTCACATGATTCAAATGACAAGTAACAGAATATAGACATTTACAGTGTACTCGTGTAAAGGGTCCCAGGAAGATCATACTATAGTATTTGGGCTCAATACAGAATCGATCCAGGATCTTTTTACAGCTTAAGCTTACTTGCCTGTCATGAATATCTTCCTTGGTATCTTCGTACCTTCCCTACGATATACGAATGCCGAAATGGTCATAACTTACTAACTTTCAGTCCTGGGCACCGACGGTGGTACAGAGGGCCGAATTGAAAGATCTCCATCCTGGGCGATTGCCAGCCATCGCCTTGACCTGTGGCCAGGTCAAATTTCTGTCGACTTGCTTGATTTCGTTGTTGAGGCTACGCCGCCATGAGCTTCTGGGTCTGCCTCTGCTGCGATGTCTTGCTGGGTTCCAATCTAACGCTTGCTTGCAGATTTCGTTTCCGCCCCTGTGTAGAGTGTGGCCGACCCACCTCCACTTTCGCTCCCGAATTTCTGTCGCTATCGGCTTTTGATGACATCGGGTTTCCAGTTAGCCTAGTGGATAAGGCTATGGATCGCCAATCCGGAGACGGCGGATTCGATTCCCGTTCGTCGGGAAAATTTTCTCGACTCCCTGGGCATAGTGTAGCATTGTACTTGCCTCACAATAAACAAATTCATGCAATGGCAGGCAAAGGAAGCCCTTCAATTAATAACTGTGGAAGTGCTCAAAGAACACTAAGTTGAAGCGAGGCGGGCCAAGTCCCAGTGGGCGCCGGGGCCCGTGGCGTAGTTGGTTACACGTTCGCTTCATATGCGGATGGTCATGGGTTTGATTCCCAGCCCCGGCACTTGCAATTTTTCGTCAGTTGCTTTTCCCACGAGAGCAACTGACACTGACCCTCTTCTGAGCCCCATGGCTCAAACGAATCCGGATACCTGGACATCGGCGAACTGCTACTCATAATGGACCCCCCAATCGGACTGGAAAGGAACAACGGCCATCCATCATCATCCTTGTGCTCATCATTCTACTAGGTATAAAGTAGAAAAAGTGAAAGCAGCAGAAAGGCACCAGTTCGATAAAGTAGAATAAGAATCTAGGCGCTGTACAAAAATGTAAGTGCAGTTGTCAATTGAAATTGCTCACGTAGTGCCCCAGTGGACAATAGAGCTGTAAATTAGGTTAAGTGATTAAGAATAAAAAAAAAGTCCCAGTGGGGACGTAGAGCCAAAAAGAAGAAGAAGAAGAAGACATCGACAATTGGAGATCCAATTGTGAGGCAACCATGCACGAATTCAGGCATCTATTGATGAAGACCTGCAGCCGTTGAGTGTTCTCCATTGATACACACCAGGTTTCACTGGCGAGTAGCAATACAGATTTCACGTTCGAGTTAAAAATTCGGATTTTGGTGTGTCGACTGATCTGGTCCATACATTTCTTAAACTCGCAAAAGCAGTCCTCGCCTTCTTGATCCGTGTACCTATGTCGACTTGGTGCACCCATCGGCCGCTATTTGGCTACCAAGATATTGGAAGCTTTCAACATTCTCCACTGATTGCCCAGCTACCGTAAAGCTGCTAGGGGTGACCGTGCTTACATCTAACGATTTGGTCTTGTTGACGTTGATGGTAAGACCTGCCGCTGAGGAACGATTGGCAAGATCATCGAGCTTGCTCTGCATATCAGAGCGCCGTTGAGCTAGGAGAGCAACGTCATCAGCCAGTTTGAAGTCATTGAGGAGATCCTTGGTAAAGAGCTGCCACAGCAATCCACGATTTGGTTCACGATCAATCGCACCTACCAGGATCTCGTCGATTATGATGAGGAATAGTAGTGGTGATAGGATGTATCCCTGCCTCACTTCAGTAACGACCTGGATGGGATCGGACAAAACGCCTTTGTGCAGTACTCTGCACGAAAATGCCCTGTACTGGGCTTCAATGAGGCCGATGATTTTCTCAGGGAGACCCTAGCGCCTGAGGGCTTTCCACATGTTTCCGAGATTGAGACGGTCGAAAGTTTTTTCGTAATCATTGACAACCAGGTAGAGAGACTCTTGGAATTAATTGATTTGCTCTGGGACTTTACCATCTACGAATTTACGCGACTTGCTTAAGGTGAAGGTCGCCAGATGAAGGTATCCAAACAAAGCATTTTGCCTCGCATTTGAAGGCAAGTACCGTAAACTGGGGTGTAGTTAATCAGTGGGGTGAACCTGATCACTCAATTATCCGCGGATATCGACTTTCAAGGAAGCAACAATTATATTTTAGATGGGGGAGAATCGACTGTATTCTGTGCAACTCGGATTTTGACGGCTACGCAGTCTTGTTAAATCAAAACGAGTTGTTATCTAACCCGACGTTTCGACACTTTGGATGATGTCTTCTTCAGGGGAAAGATACGTATTTCGTTTTTTATTTGCTGTGATTTTGTCTAATTTTAACTGTCGGATGGTGTAAATGTTGGTACATATCTTCGGTTTTTGTAACACTAGTTAATTTTTGGCGTAGACCAAATCAAAATCCGAGAATTATATTTTAGCCATTCGCAATCCAATGACGTAACATTAAAATGGAATGGTAACTTCCTTGAAAGTCAAGATCCGTGGGTTATTGAGTGATCAGGTTCACCCCACTGATCAACTACACCCCAGTTTACGGCAGTGTTGCGAAACTCATGCTCACGAGTAAAAAATACTCACTCACCTTACTCATTTGCGAGTAATGCTCACGCTGTGAGTTACTCGCGTATGAGTATACTCACGCGTGAGTAATGACGTCATACTCTCGCGTGAGTATTACTCACTTGTGAGTAATACTCACGCGAGAGTATGACGTCATTACTCACGCGTGAGTTACTCATTTTACTCGCGGTGAGTTTAGTGAGTAAGTTATTTTTGTTGGTTTGAAATGATGTTTTCGTTTGTTCTGTACTGAAATGGTGATTATTTATATACAAGGCACAGTTTTCGAGGAAAGGTGGATCTGCTCGAGAGCTTTAGCACCATAGGCTAAAAACTCTTATTGTTTACCTACGCATGCAAAGTAATAGGGTGACAATGGGTATTATCGGCAGGTTTGTTCTGTTCGTCATGAGGGGTTTTTGTCAGCCAAATTGACTGAAACTTGGCTATATAATTCAGCTTAGTTGGGAAGGATTTGAGACCAACTCTGAGTTCAATAGGTTTCAAAAAACCCCCAAAGACGAAGAGAAGAAAAGGGCCAAGAATAGGTAATTTCCCCTATCATCAATTAGAAAATCTTTATATTTCACCACACTTTGTCAATGGTATAACTTTTTTCGCATACGTCGGGTCACTTTACGGTATTCAATAAAGATGTTTGGCATATATTTACCTACCTTCAAATTAAAAATGGTAGGGTCAATTACAGCATCTCCTAGGTCGAAACATTTAAAACTTTTCTTTTCTGCATACATTTGATCGTTTTTTTCCCATATGGCTAGTTTCTATTATACTTATGACACACATGTGATACAAGAATCACTGTACAATTGCGCTTGAAATGAGTGCCATACTGAAAACTCTCTCAGTTCAAGTCAGTCTTGTTGAAATTTTCTTGACACTGCGTACCGTTGTACAGGAATCACACTCGTATCACATGTCTGTCTGGGGTATTACTGTGCCAAAAGATAGGGCATATAATGGACAAATAGTGGTTTCGCCTCAAAATTACTTGAGTAGGCAAGTAAGGAAAAAAAGTTTTACACTGGTAACGCCTCCCTTGTAAATCTAAAAGAGCTGTAGTTTTTTTCTGCGCGGAAAAATAGTCCGTTCTATTATTCCGCAAGGAAAAGTATCGTTTTTCCTCATACTAAACACTTCATCAGTTTGTAATTTAAAATTTACAAAAAATAGTAAATTTACTTGAGTACTCAACTTTCGAACATGAAACTTACACACTAAACGCATCCAGCAAAGCAAAAACCAGCAAAACGAATAGTTGATTTTTAAGCATTTTTTTGCTAGAATTCGGTACAACTTTGTGCCCTATCAGCACAAATTGCTGGATGTTTCATAAAAAAGTGCTTAGACTTGATAGAATTGAAACAAAACTTTATTGGAACTTATGGGTGACAAAAGCAACAAATTGCCAGGGCCCGTAGCGTAGTGGCTACACGTTCACTTCATAAGTGGATGGTCATGGGTTCGATCCCAGCCCGGCACTTGCAATTTTTCGTCAGTTGCTCTTCCCCCCGAGAGCAGCTGGCACCTGACCCTCTTCAGAGCATATGCTCCAACGAACCCGGACACCTGGATATCGGCTAACGGCAACTCATAATGGATCCCCAATCGAACTGGAAAAGGAACAAGAGCCACACATCAACATCCTCGTGCTCATCATTCTACCATGATAGTGTAAAAAGTGAAAGCAGCGCAACGGAATCCAGTTCGATCTAGTAGAATTATAATAGAATACATTTAGGAGCTGTACAAAGTGTAAGTACAGCTTCCAATTGAAATCACTCACGCAGTACCCTGGTGGACAAAAGAGCTGTAAATTAGGTAAAGTGATTGAAGAATGGAAAAAAGGGAACAAATTCTGAAGGAATCCCATGAGCTTTTTCAAGTCTTAGTTTTTTTTTTTCATATAAAGTTGGACCACCCTAATTATATCTATGAGCCTCGGACCTAAAAAGAAAAAAAAAACTGCCGAGCAAATTACTACCAGTAACATGGCCAGTAATCACACCCAGGTAACAAATAAACAGCTAAAATGGCATTAATTCAGCACTATATGCGCCTTTGCAGCAGGTCTGCTGCTATCGAACGGTCAAATCCAAGGTCAAATCGGCTACCAATCGAGCACACCACACGATTCCGTAAAATTACTTTTTCTTAATTGCTATCTCTGCCAACCCCCTGAAGAAAGCGTTAGTTCTTGAAGCCGGCTCGAACGGGCTCGTTTACGAAATTTCAGCCTGCCTTTCAATCTGCTACGTGCGGATGCGAACTTTGTCGTACGAATTATCGTGCATTTGAGAAACAATCGTTCACACATTTGTTCAATGCGTTTAGTGTTCTTTATTACATTTACAAGACGCACAAGCATGCAAATACATTTCGTCCATTTAAAACAACGCTGAACTCAATTATATGTGAATGTCACGCCTGCACTAACAGAAAAAAAATCACTGTTTTCAGCTTAACCCTCTAATACCCAAATTTTTGATTTTGATCTAAATATCATTTTTCGTCATCTAAAATCGATTTAAACATGTTTCGGAAGATGATTCTTTTAATTCTCGATTTCGTGAATTTCAGTTTTTGATTTTTCTAATTTTTATTTTTGAACATCCCCACACTTTTATATTTTTCCTGGAAGCCTATTTGGGGAATGGATTTTTTGAGATGAAAACATTTTGAGATTTTGTGACTATTGTTGAAATATTATTATTTTATTTTTTTTTCATGGAAAATTTTATTTTCCGTGTAATTTTAAGGAAAATAATTTTAGAGTGTATTCGATTCCCTTAAACTATTAAACAAGGATAGAATGATTTGGGAAAAAATTAAAATATGTTATTTAAAGCGATTCAATACAAAATAAACAATGATTTCTAAGAGGTGACTAAAACATCAATTTTTCAATGATTTTTAAAAAATGTAAATACGCTTTAAAATACACCAAAAACCATTTCGAGATATACAGAACAGTCCTAAATATCAGCCAAAAAAATAAAAAAAATGATTTTCCACGAAACAAAAATTACAAAAATGCTCAAACTATACCCCGTCTAAAGGCGGGGTTGGGTATTAGAGGGTTAATGCAACCGCCCATTCAAATCAGCACCACGTCCTGCACCAAATTTTTGACTTCACGCCAGTTATATGTGGATGACAGCCATTTCAGGGGATTGATCTCTGTCTACAAGAGGTTTGAGTTCAAACAAAAGCCCCTCACGTTGAGCTGTTGGGCTCAAAGGGTACCTCTTCAGGACCGCCCTTAACGGAGCGCTTAGAACTACCAGTAAGATACAATTCACTAGAATAAAAAAACAATAGAATTATTGACAAGCAACCTTGTCTACTGATTCAATACATCCGCCCCAATAAAACATACCATTTTAATGTTTGATAGGATTCCAAGCCTTTAGATAAATTTTAGATTACCGTATGAATATGAGTAAAGCATACTCGTGAGTGAGTATCTGCACGTCAATACTCACGAGTGAGTGTGAGTTGTACAGCGCTTACTCAAATGTGAGTAATACTCACGGTGAGTTTAAGTTGTACTGCTCATACTCACTCGTGAGTTTGACTAGTTGTGTGAGTACTCGCTCATTTCGCAACACTGGTTTACGGTACGTTTAATTGACAAATGGAGAAATATGTTTGTGAAAAAATATCACTTGTTATGATGAGTTTCGAACCCACGACTCCGTAATCCGACGCTTTAACCAACTCTAGGACGTAACTCTGAGAGGCAATTCATCAAAACTATTGCCCGATGTATTTTTATGAACACACTGCCACCTATTGGTAGAACCACACACACTACTACACAAATCGCTTGAAATTTTCGTTTGCATCATTCAGAAACGTATACACTGGCAAATGTCAAAGCGATCGAACACTAGCGCCGCTTGTGGAAGGATCGCAAAAATTATCGACTAATCCCTTTGGAGCCGAAGGGGTCAAATTGACCCCGGCTTTGAAAAGCAGCATAATAAACGTGTTCAAGGCGAGTGAGTTTGCGGCAACAGTGGCGAAACAATCCGGTTCAAAAGGGTTAAGGCGGCATACGACAGTAACGGCCGCCAAGAGCTATCGCAAATCACGGATGAAAACGGCTTTTCTGAGAAGCTGACCAGACTGATCAAAGTACAGGGGGTGGCCAAAATGTATGGGATAGGCAATTTTTTCACTCACAAAAAAGTTCAACATGCTGTAACTTTTCATAGAATGCATCAAAAAATCTTAAATTGGGACTGTTTGTGCATCATTGGTACACATTTGAGCTCGATTGGTTAATCTTTCGCGTAGCTAGAAGCATTCTCGTGGTATTTTCCTTAATGCCCTCTATATGGGTGAAAATATCAAACCGGTATAACTTTATTCGTTGTGAGATTGTATTACATTTTATAACGTCGTATCAAGTATCAATATATTGTTGATAAACGTTCCAAATTCCATTCAATTCGGTTCACTGGTCAGAAATATGACAGTTCAAACATTAGTTGTGTAAAAAAATCGTGTTTTACGAGAACAGTTCTAGCTTCGCGAAAGATTAACCCATCGAACTAATCATTTGTACCAATGATGAACATGTAATAGGTTAACAAGCAGTCAAAATTTGAAAATTGTTTAAGCATTCTATGAAACGTTACAGTTTGTTGAACTTTTTTGTGAGAGAAAAAGAGCAGAGAAAATAACATAAGCATAATAAAATATGTAATTTTGGCATAATAACTGAATAATAGAATCAGTATTTTTTTTTAAGTTATTCATCTAATATACTATGTAATAAACTTGTCTGTCATAAGCGGCACAATAACAAATATCATAACAAAACAACCCAGATTAATCCACCTAGTGGTGATAGTGCCTTTCTCGTCGAATATGTACTCAACATTTTTTTCCGTCGCCATAAGCCGAAGTGTTCCTGAATCCTGAGAATACTCTAGAACGGAATAAATCTCATTTTCTTCTTTTGTCACAGTGCTCGTTGACTCGTCAATGGGGGGGTGGAGTTGATAAATAATAAATATATTTGATAAAATAAACAATTAAGCAAAACCGCTTAACTCATCGGATTTGATAAGAAATTTTCTGGAAGACTCTAATTTCACGTTAAAATTTTAAAATTTATTGGTTTATGTATTTATGCCCTTCCTCAAAATGTTGAATTCCAACCAAAATTTCCAAGGGGGACTCCTCTGGACTTAAGAGAAAATCGAAATTTGTGTCAGCCTTATTCAGAAAAGCATGAATTTTATCAAAGTCATAATCGAATCTGGAAACTTATTGATGGCTCATATTCTGACGCTATATTAAACGTATAGGCAGAGCTGAAAAATATAAAACCTCTCAGTTGACTGCTTGACCACCTTCATTATCACTGGATGTCGATCATTATCAAGACATTTTGGCATTTTTTTTCCTGCACACTTTGACCTATAATTTATTACCATTAGTTATAAGAATCATGTAAAATTTGACAAAAAAGAGCAAGCATTTGAAATTTCCCATAACCCATTCAAATTTCAACCGTGTTACAGAGCGCGAGGGTTCAACCAGTTGCATCAAAATTGTTCGCAGTAATTTTAGACGCAAAAGGGGATTGGTGCTATAAAATTTAAATTTTGCCATACAATGTTGATCCATCCTACTGTATAATGACGCCCCAGGAATCTAAAATGGTGTAATTTGACAAGATCGCTTAAATTTTTATCAGGATTTTGTTCTTTTACACATATTAATCGCTTGCATCGATTTTGTTCACCTGCGTAACTTCAGCAATGCATCCAATCCTGATTCTGCAACACTGCCGGTAATCTTAAGTGTGGTCAGAGACTATATTCTTGCTGCCCGTTTATCTGGTTAACGAAAAAAAAAGTTGATTTGATGTTTCGCATGCATGGGTTTGGTTTAGTTTTTTAATTTGCCACTTCTGGCAGGACATCCGGAACCGGTTCCGGAACACTATCGGTTCAAACATGGTCTGAAACTATTTTCCTGCTTACCATTCAACTGGTTATCGAAATAGAAGCTATTTGACGTGTCGCATGCATGGGTTATATTCACTTTCTTATTTGGCTACTTCCGGCGGGACACTCGGAGCCGGTTCCGAAACACTACCGGTTCATATATAGTCAGAGAATGTTTTCCTACTTCTCGTTCATCAGATAATCGAAAATGCCGTGGTTTGATGGGTCGCATGCATGGGTTTGTTGCATTTTCATATCTGGCCCCTTCCTGGGGTACCGGTCCGGAACACCCAAATAGCCTTAACTCCGGAACGGCTGGGTCGATCTGAACCATTTTCAATAGGAAACAATGGGACAATATACCTCGTCGAATGAACCATAGGTCGTTGAAATTGATTCATATTTACTATCTAAAAATGAGGTGACCTTTTTGTACACATACACACACACACATACATACACACAGACATCATCTCAACTCGTCGAGCTGAGTCGATTGGTATACAATAACACTTGACCCCTTCGGGGGGGAGGGGTGTGGGTTTGTGAACATATAGCCTTTCGGTACACCTTGGGGTACGAGAAAGGCAAAAATGTTCCTGGAAAACCAATTTAATAACTTGTTTTGTTATATTCAATAACAACTCAATAACAGTAAATTTTAAAACTTGTTATTGTTGTGTTATTGTTCATCACATATTTGTACATTCTCAATAGTAAAATAATAACTAAACTGGGTCTACAACAAATATGTTATTGAAATATTAATAAGTGGATGTATCCCAATAACTTGATCATAATAAAATAAGATGAGCAATATTATTTAATAGCAAAACATGTTTTAGAAAAATATTACTTCGATAAGATAATAATAACAAATTATGTTAAGGAAACAGGCTATGTGATTTTGTTATTATCAATTTGCTATTCTCCTCTATTCGGGTATCTTTAAAGTTTTGGCCATCCCCCGTACATAAAAAACGCGTAAAAGTCTCATCATTTAACGACTAATCATGCAAAAATAGAACGACGACTAAACATTTTGATTGGAGTTTTCATTTAGGTGGCTTCATAAATTAAAAAAAAACAGGTTCAAAACACCAGTCTGTATATATGAGCTGAAAAGAGATAGAATAGAAAGAAGATATACAGATTGATACGAAGTAAACGGAAAGGGATGGGCCAAGGATTGAACCCAAGACCTTCTGTATTCGAATCAGATACAGTAGACCATCAAGTCCGTCATTCAAATCCGTGAAATCCGCGAAAAATTCTTCTCAAAATCTGTTAAGAATAAAATGTACCGGATAGTTCAATAACCTACTATGAAAAGCGCATGACATCCATACAGGCTACTAGTTTTAGTATTTATAAATCACCTCCATGCAAGACTACCTTGTAGAGCGGTCACCAGTGTGCTTTATGGTCACAAGGTCATGAGCCTTTAATCCGAATTTTTTTGCAAGACAGAAATAAATTTAAGAAATGAAAAAAAAGGCAGTAACCAGCAGCCAGAGGCTGCACAGACTGAAACATTACAAACATGAGACAACGAACAACACGTATACCTAACACCCAGTGGCCCAGTGAAGAATTTTTCGTTTGACGAAAAGTTTTCTATGACTGGAGCGGGAATCGAACCTACACTCCGAGGCTTACGAGGTACCTAAACGACTGACACCGCTAGGCTACGAAGCCCACCTACTGTACTGTATACTACTGTACGGTCGCTGGTCGGTAATATTTATGGATATAGAATCACCTAACTTTTCAGCCAATGAAAATACGAATAAATATGCAGAGATCCCTAAAATCAGTTGAATTCTTTTTTTTTTCTCAATTTTTGCAGGAACAACTTCAGAAAGCCGATTCGTCATTCTAATTCACATGTTACGAGAAATTCTTGTGGAATGTTGCCGATTTACTTAATTACTTACCGAATTACCGTTTCACCGAATTACTTATAAGTTAAGTGAAGAATTGGCCTACATAAAGCATAAAGAAAATGAAAAAAAAATGTGAACTTTCTCTAGTACTTCTGATATCTACATCGACATGCCTACTGACCCGGACAGACTTGTTAGAATCCCAAAATGGCCGCCAGAATGGCCGACTTTGGCGCCTATTCACGATTTTGATCGTACAAAACCTGCGCAGTGTATACACTGTTGAAGCGGGATTTAAAGACGTTTGTCCTTGGGCCACAAATTGTTCAGCAATGTGTACCTTGTTTAAAGACATCCTACGAGTTAACGGGTTTAGCCATGGCTTACTAGTGAAACTCTGTAAAACTTATAAGGCTAACAAAACAGAGCTTGCACAGCACATGTCACATGAGTAGTTTTAACAAGCGCTTGCCCACAATCTGCGTCCGATTTCGGAACAACGTCCCCTGCACCACGGCCCTGCTGCTGCTGACTGTCAGCCCAAGCGATGATACCGATAACAAACAAGCGGAATTCGAAAGAAGCCGTAACCAACCGTTAATTAAAATTTATGGAAAGAAGAATGTTTTTTTATTGCCAAAGGTCGCCCAAGGTTCAAACTCTTCGGCTTCTCCTTCCTGGTCGCACGCGGATCACAACCGGCGGCGGCGGCAGTCCGGCACATCCCATTACGGTGCGGTAGAGACGATGACGACGACGAGATGGAAATGAACGGAGCCTACTGAGATCAAGATTCCTCACTCGAACTCGAACTGCCGCCGCCACGCTCTAGATTGCCGTGCTGATGAGAACGCGGAATTGAGGAAAGGGCTACTTCTCTTGGATGCGGTGCTCAACGCACAGCGCTCATGTTAGCGCACTGTAGAGAATGATGGCTATCATAACGAGTTGGTTGAGCTTCTCGCGCATAGAACGCCATGCCAATCTAGTTCCATCATCTTGATAGGTAGTACATACATAGCTACTTATGGCTGGCATATGGCGTTTAGTGTTCATAATCTAAACGAGCATTTGGTGACGAGATGTAAAGCAACATCGGGTGACACACACACGGGTAATGGGAATATGGCGAGATGGGAGAAAGTTCAATTGGAAGCGCTGGTGTCAAGACTCAAAATGGGCAAACGAAGAATAAGAATTATTATTATTAGCTTTATTAGGGAGATTTTCAGCCCGAGGCTGGTTCATCTCCACGGAATAAGAATACATATTATTTTTAGGAATTTTGATTTTGGCAAACAAATCTACAAACTAGTGGTCTAGTAGCTACAGTGTGTAGTCGTAATTCTAATCATCAACCTTGTATGAGAAGTCGAAAAAATTCCGCTCTACTGTAATTTTTATCCTTCGCGTTTTCGAACTCAGGGCATGATTCTACACCAAAAACGATCATCAGCTTACCGAGATGATTTCGGTTCATCATAGAATTCTCGGTTCGTCCTAGAAATATCATACATTTCACAAATTATTTTCAAAACTTGCTTCAGGAATACTCGAATAATTATCAGAATTTACTTGTAAGGTTCCTGCTGATTTTTTTAGAAAATATGTTCACAACAGAACATAACATTGTTCAGGATTCCTCTAGAAATTACTACACGTCAAAATGCTAACATTATTCTTCTGAGAATTCCATCAAAATTTCCGAAGTGAATATCTTCCGAGAACCCCTTCTAAGATTCCTCCAGGAATTTCTTCAAGACTTCTTGATAGGATTTGTTCAATTTGTGGGTGGTGGTGGTTTGTCAAGAGCAACTGACGAAAAATTGCAAGTGCCGGGGCTGGGATCGAACCCATGACCGACCATCCACTTATGAAATGAACGTATGGCCACTACGCTACGGAGCCCGGCTTGTTCAGGAATCTCTTAAGGAAATTGAAAAAAGTTTCTTTTTGGAATTTCCAGAGGTATCTCCAGAGACCCCATCAGAATTTTCCTCAGGTAACCCTTGATGACGTTTTTTATGTAATTTCATAAAAAACACTTCTGTAAAAAGCTGTGGAAAGATATCTGAATGAATTACTGGCAAATTAACGAATGAATCCCAAGAGATATCTGAAGGAACCGCATGAGATATTCAAAAAACCTCTAGAAATTTTTTCAAATCCTCCAGACGAAATTTTCATATGCATTCCTTGAGGAATTGGGAATCATTTGAAGAATTTACAAAATAATCGCTGAAAAACATTCCTGAAGAAGTTCTAGAAGGAATTTGTGCGGAAATTTCTGAAAGAATCTTAGGTGGAATGTTTGAATAAATCTTCTATCTTATTGATGCAGAAATCCCTGGAGATATTCCTGAAAGAATCCCTGGAAGAATGTCTAAAACAATCTCAGGGAAATTTATGTTGGAATTTTACAAGGAATAGCTGAAGAAATTTCTGGAGAAACGCATGAAAAACTATTTTAGATATCTTTGATGGAATTCCTATAAGAATTTATAATAAATATTTAGAAAATATTTTCAATTTGTGTACAAGTTTCTAGGAATTATATCGGTAGAAATTTCTAAATATTAAAAAAAAATCCGTCCAAAAATTCCTGAAGGTATCGTCGGGACAAATCTCTGCATGATTATCATGAAAGAACTTCAGGAGCACTGGAGAAATTCCAGGAAACATTCCTCAAAGAGAATTATTGAAGAATCCCTGAAATAGTTTTTGAAGGAAATGATGGAAGAATTTCTGAAAGAATTCATTGATAACTTCATAAAAAGAATTCCTGGAGCCAACTCTAATGGGAGAACGTCCATAAATTACGTCACGCTTTCAGAAAGGGACGGTTTAAGAAAAGTGTGGCAACCTATACGCAAATATCAGAGCTCCCATACAAAAAGGGGTAGGGGGTTAAAATTGGGCAATTTTTGCGTGACCTAAAGTATGGAATTTAAGGAATCAATAATGGAGCCACTTTAGAAGGTTATCCGGAGAAATTATTTGGAAAATGTATAACCGAATTGAACGTGTTCCTAAAAATATTACAGAACGACTATTTGGAAGATTATTTGAAGAAATTCCTGGAGAGATTTCTTAAATAATTCTGAACTGCTAAATTTTCTGAATGCTGAATTTTCTGAGAAAAAAAAAATCGCTGTTTGAATGTCTCGAATTCATGAATGATTTTCCGGAAGAATGTCCGGAGAAAGTCCTGAAACAATTCATGGAGGAAATTCAAGCATGGAAGGTTTTCTAGAAGAATTCCTAATGAAGTTTCTGGAGGTTCATTTAGATAAATTTAAAAAGAAAATTCTGGAGGAATTCCTGAAGAAATTCATGAAAAACTCTTTGAACGAAATCTTTGGAGGAATCTCTTGAAGAATTTCTGAAAAAAATCCATGAATTATAAAAAAATCAGTAAATGCTCAACAATTAACTGCCGTATAGCTGGAGTATTGTGTTGTTCTTTACAGAGAAGAACATTAATCAAGACAATTAGATGGTCGGCATTGAACCACAAAAACCCCACAATAATTGGTGAGATCTTTCCAATTTTATTTATTTATAAATAATTCTACTTCAGTATATTTACTTTATAACTGCATATAAGTTGAAAATTCGCTATTTTCAACATCCTTTCATCTATTGGAAGATGCTTCAGTTCTGGGCTCTTTCTAAGTTGATGAAGGGATTTATAAATGCTTTCAAGGACTTGGCCAGGTGTGTGGAGCTGAGTGAATCTATGACATTGTAGATAGTAGCGACATTAGCAATGTCAATGGAAATATTCAACTTTGCAACTCCATCCAAGATTTGTGCAAGTATTCATGCTATGCTATGCTATGCTATGCTATGCTATGCTATGCTAACAATTAACTGCCGTATAGCTGGGAATCTGCCGAGGAAATTTTGAAGGGAATTGTCATGAATATCGATGAACATCCTCCAAGAGTTTCGTACGAAAATTGTCATAAAAATCTTCCAAAAGATTTGTCAAGAACAAGTAGGAGAATGTGTTTGTCCTGGTGAGTACACCGCAAGAATTCTGTTATTAATCCTTAAGGGCTGTTTGTAGATCAGAAGGAATTTCTCAGCCTATCTTGATGCATGGAAAACTCCTTGCCTGAATCGCTCAAGAAACCGTTTTTTCTTCGATCGCAGTACGCAGTTGCGAAGAAATGATAGTTTAAATGGCAATCGCCGTAGAAATTTCCTGCCAGGAATCGGTCAAGAAGTTTCTTGAGCGATTTCTTTCAAACACGAAACTGGGCTTTAAGCATTAAAATTACACTGATTTTCCCAAGCAGCTATCTCATAGGTTCCTTGTATCGGAGTAGCTGGTCTGACGCTAGGATAGGATGTGACAACAGAAATTCACCTGCCTTGATATTTTTTCGTCGACGAGGGAAATGCAGTGCTGCCACTTTCCTTTATTCCAAATACTAGCTGAACCCGGCAAACTTTGTCCTGCCTACTGCGTTTTTTGACGTTTCAAGTCCCTACCCAAGCCCAAGTCCCCGTTCAAAATGTATGAAAACCCGATTTTCAAAAACTCACAATTTGCCCATGTTTTTTTTTTGTCTCATAAACCTTCCTTGGGTGAAAACTAACAGAACAAAACTTAGACGACCCAAATCGGGCCATCCGTTTGCAAGTTATGCGTGGTTCCACGTATGTCACTGTATTTTTATATATATAGATTTCAAACGATTTAAATTTAACGATTGAAATTTGGATGCATACTTCGGACCGTAAATTATTAATTGCATCTGGAATAGCATAACTAGCAAGTAAAATTGATTTCTAACGAAAGGTTCTCTCATTTACAGTGAAATATATGAAAAAAAAAATCAATTGATTTTACACCAAATCAACACATAGAATTTATCAATTTTCAGACATATGAGCCACTTGAGGATGTTTAACATTTGAATGCTGACATTTTAAGGTTGATGAAATTTGAATAAAAAATATTATGAATTTGAATATAAGTATCACATGCTAAACTTACAAACTAGTAAAATGGTCAAACCAATAACAAAGCGATCTGATCGCAGCAAACGGATATCAATTTCAACCAATCAGCGACTGGTCTCCGTTTGATAGCAAAATGGTCTCAAATCGGCTGACTACGTGACGTTTTCTATCCTAGGTCTGGAGTTAACGCGAGTTTCTATCCGATACTGGAGTTAACGCGTTGTCAATCAAGCTCTCGCTCTGCTATATGAATTCTGGATAGTTCACCCAAAGTCTCAAAGCCAGTTCAATCCACCATTAATGGTCGTATTATCAATCTGATAGTAAGTTTCTGACGTGCTTTTACCGCATCAAGTCCGATGAACAGATGATGCGTAGAATAGAAATACACTAGAACGCCAATGGCGCTGTACTCAGTTTTTCTATTTAATTATTTTAACAACCTTAGTTGTAATAATTGATTATTTTTAAGTGCCCATCTTGAAGAGGACCTTTTGTTTTGGTAAACAAAACTTATTTGACACTTATAGTACCGCTACTGACGCTGTAAGGGCGAGGCAAACTAGATGTTAGTCACACGAACAATCGCGACATTGGATTTCTGTGGCTGGTTATTCTAATATGCGTAGAGACTTGGTTTTTACGGAATTTCTGGAAGATACGGCTTGTAGGTAAATAACACATGATACGAAATTAGTCAACACACAGAACGTCCGAACAGCATGCAAGGTTGTCATAACATTTCTCATTTTACGGGCAGAACCCATCGTCACTCTGCTTAACGACCCCATAACCTACTGCGATTCCACGTGCTCACGAGCGCATCTTGCTTTGCGGAACAAAGCACCCTCATGGGAACGGAAAAAAGACAGATTTAAAAATCAAACATCCTTCGATGAAACAATATGCCGCCCATCAACAGCGGAGACGTCATCAGGATAAGTTCCGCTCCCTCCTTTGTCTAAGTAGTGGGCTGTGTTACCAGTCGCTTCACGTTATTTATGTTGCATTTTCCAAACCTTACTAATTATACCATACTCAAAGCCCACGACCATGATGCATTTGGGGAAAATGTGTTCCAAAGGCGTTATAAAAGATGCCATTACAAGGGGCCTGTCCCCTTCCCACCCTGTCCGAAGACAGCAACAGGGCGCGCAGTGCAGCGATATTTATTATTCAAATTATGGGAAACAAATTTATGACAGCCAGCCAAAGGGGAAAACACCCAATGCCCCGAGTGGAAGGTGCGAAGGCACGATGGGGAAAAGTCGTGCTCGTGCTCGTGCGTGCGTGAGTGAGTGAGTAAGTCAGCACGGGGAAAACGTCAACAAACACGCGTGGCGGCCCGGCCGGCGGCCCAGACAAGTGGAAGGAGATAAATTTTCCCAACCGAGCTGACTACTTTATTGGATTGGAGGGTGATTCGAGAGAGAGCGAGTGTCTAACTCTTTGGCTCATTAGGTTTAGAATGTTTCGGTTAATGCTTTATTTTGAAAATAAGCGATTCCGGATAATTGTCTGTCATTGGATCCGAATTTGTGTGGAAACAGTTTTGTTCAAATGGGATAGGTTTTAAAACAAATTGATTAACAGGAAGATGAGTTTCTAGGTAGAGTAAAATGAAGCAGCGGAAATTTATCTTATAACATCCAATCATATTCAGCTCTTGTATGATATATCCCTCACCACAGTTACGATTCAAAGACAGAAAGTAGAAAGGACGAATCGCAGAGAAGACAAAAGGTAAAAATTAGTCCACAGAAATCTAGCGTTTTTTGGACTAATTCCCGTATAACTAAACTTAGAAAGCTTTACAAGAAATATATTATTATTTTTGCTCACAAGATTATAATACGCCAGTGCAACGAAGAAATTATTCTGTGTGATTGTTAAATACGATGTTCCGTATGCAAAACAAAAAATCCACGCACACTTGTGTTTGCATTCTTCCTAGACGAAGGCAACTTGTTGTTTACATTTGACCGACGGAAAAAAAATGATTTATTTGATAAATTGAACAGGTTTTGCTGCATTCTGCAGCAACATGACCTTTAATTTTCAAGTGGCTCAGAGCTTTTGTGAGGTGCGAATTGAAGGTTGGTTCAACAGTTGAATCTGGTGAAGTGGAAATTGAACGGTGATGAAGAACTATTCGGTTTGGTACGGCTTTGTTGTAGTTGCCTTCGTCGTACTCAAAATAAGGAAGAAATATCAACTAAATTCGATTTCCAGTGCTATTGGGGCTGGTAATTGATAGTCTACACGTTTTTGCTTTTATCCGAAGAGCCAGTGACAAAAGTAAATTGGAATATTTGTAATTATTGGCTATTTCACGTCGGATATGACGGGAATTAGTGCAAGTGACGAAGTAGATTTCTACCTTATCTTTGAAAACAGAATTCCGACCTTTTGTTTCTCCAGTCCAGATATACTTTGCTTTAATGTCTTTTAACAATCTGTCCTGACGTGTCCGGAAAGACACCGTGGCAATCCGGCTTCACAATCAAGGAAGGATACAAGTGATGCAACCTACTCGTGCTAAATATTTTACAAAACTGACTGAACGTTGCTCTTTTCCCGCTTGCTTTGTTTTGGTGCCCTTCGGCATCGCTTCCTTTCATATATGTCCTACTTCATGTTCGTTTTACATTTCTTTGTACACCTCTGATTCCCAACATTCTCCCTCTGCCCTACTCTCATATAGTTTGGGAAACCCAAACTTCCTGGTAACGCTGAATTGGTGAACAATTGATAATTAATTTATTTTGATTATTATTAACTTTCGGATTAGCTATTTGTATTCCTTTTTTTGACTACTTTTTCTTGCAGCTGAGTTTAAACACTTCTATGTACTATACCACCAAGTTCTTCCGGTTAAAATGTTCTGAGGTTCAGCCGAAATTTTTTTAGGAAATTGTCAAACTCGAAATTCCTCTTCATCACTCATCTCTCATCTCTCATCATCATCAACATCTTTAATATCTTATCACTCATTATCATTATCCCTTATCTCTCATCATCATCAACATCATCGTCATCATCATCACCTTCTTATCTCTCATCTGTTATCTCTTATTTCTTATCTGTTTTCTCACACATCGCATTCCCCATTTCTCACCTCTAATATCTAATCATTATTGAATTAGAGACGATCCAGCCAAGAACTGAAAGTCTCTATAATAAAGACAAATCAATCAATCTCTAATCACTCATCTCATCATCAACATGGGCCGGTCCATAAACTACGTAGACTCGAATGGGGGAGGGAGGGTTTATTCTGGTCAAAGTCTACGGTCCATACTAATTTCGAAATTTTTGAATGGACAAAAGTGTACGAGGGGAGAGGAGAGCTGGTCTGAGATGGCCATAAATGAGTCTACGTAGTTTATGGACAGCGCTCAGCATCATATCTCATTTAACATCATCATAATCTCTCATCTCTTATCTCGTATCTCATATTTCTCATCGTCATATCTCATCTTTCCTCTCTCATCTCTCGTTTCTCACCTCTCACCACTCATTTCTCATATTTCATCTCTCATCTCACATTTTTCAACTCTCATATATCATCTTTCATCATTGTCATTATCATCATCATCATAATCTCCCATGTCTCATTAACTCTCATCTCTCATCTCTCATCCCTCATCTCACAAATCTCATTTTTCAATACTCATCTTTCAACTCTCATTTTTTATCTCTTATCGTCATCATCATCATCATCATCATCATCATCACGATCTCTCAACTCTCGACATGATAATCTCTCATCACTTATCTCTGATTTCTTATCTCGCATATTTCATTTTTCATTTCTCATCTCTCATCTCATCATCATCATCATCTCTCATTCCATAATCATCTCTCATCTATTATCTACAGGATACGAAAAACGGGTCACGCCGAAAAATAAACGCTTTGTCCCAAGCGGTACATGTCCGCAACAAACGCATGTCAGGCGATAAGAGCAATAAAACAATCATCGCTTGCCTTGCGTGTGCCGATATTCCGGCGTTTCTGCTGAAATTTTCGACCCACATAATCGAATTCATAAGAGTTTGGACAAATTAAGACTCCTGCAAACCCCAGAGTCGAGTTTCAGTTGTAAAACAATGCAAAAATCACGATCTGAATAGAACGAGACAAATATTCTTATCGTTTATGTTGTGAGTGATTTTGTCATTATCTGCTAACGAAAAAACAAAGCGTTGTTGCCATGCTTCTTTGCATTCTTTGTTGCTTATTTTTCGCTTGCGGTGCCATACTCTGCGTACACTGATTATCTCTTATTTCTCATTTCTCTCTCTCATCATCATCATAGTCATCACCATCTCTCATATCTCATCTCTCGTCTCTCGTCTCTCATCTCTTATCTTTCATTATAATCATCCCTCATCTCTCATCATCACCATCATCACCATCTCTCATCTCCCATCATCATCATTTCGCATCTCTTATCTCTTATTTCTTAACTCTCATCTCACTTATCTCATGTCTTATCTCTCGCCTCTTATTTCTAATCACTCTTGTCATCATCATCATCATTATCATCTTTCATTTCAAACACCATCATCATTTCTCATTTCACATCATCATCATCCCTCATTTCTTATCACATACCTCTCATCATCATATCTTATCTTTCCTCTCTCTTCGTACATCTCCCATCATCATCATCTTACATCTTTTATCTCTGATTTCTTATCTTACCTTACCGATCAGGCTAAGGCCGGGGTAGCCTCTGCTGTACATAGTAGCCGCCTCCATTCCACTCGGTCCATGGCTGTTTGTCTCCAGTTTCGCATTCTGCGTAGGGTCCGCAGATCGTCCTCCACTTGGTCGACCCACCTAGCTCGCTGCGCTCCACGTCTTCTTGTTCCGGTCGGGTGACTCTCGAGAACCATTTTAGTCGGGTTGCTATCCGACATCCTGATGACGTGACCCGCCCACCGTAGCCTCCCGATTTTCGCGGTATGGACGATGGTTGGTTCTCTCAGCAGCTGATGCAGCTCGTGGTTCATTCGCCTTCTCCAAGTCCCGTCTGCCATCTGCATTCCGCCGTAGATGGTACGCAACACCTTCCGTTCGAAAACTCCAAGGGCGCGTTGGTCCTCTGCACGTAGGGTCCATGTTTCGTGCCCATAGAGGACGACCGGTCTAATCCGCGTTTTGTAGATGGTTGACTTCGTGTAACGGCGAACTTTATTCGATCGTAGAGTTCTGCGGAGTCCAAAGTAAGCACGATTTCCTGCCACAATGCGCCTTTGAATTTCTCTGCTGGTGTCGTTGTCGGCGGTCACCAGTGAGCCCAAGTACACGAATTCTTCAACCGCCTCGATTTCATCACCGTCGATATGAATTCAGGGTGGCGGGCGCAGTGATTCCTCCCTGGAGCCCTTTGCCATCATGTACTTTGTCTTCGACACATTTATGACTAATCCGATTCGCCTGGCTTCACTCTTTAGTCGGATGTACGTTTCCGCCATCGTCTCAAATTTACGAGCAATAATATCAATATCATCGGCGAAACCAAGCAGCTGAACGGACCTCGTGAAAATCGTTCCACTCGTATTTATCCCCGCTCTTCTTATTACACCCTCCAAAGCAATGTTGAACAGCAAGCACGAAAGACCATCACCTTGCCGTAACCCTCTGCGAGAATCGAAGGGACTCGAGAGTGTCCCTGATACTCGAACTACGCACATCACTCGATCCATCGTCGCCTTGATCAATCGTATCAGTTTATCCGGGAATCCGTATTCGTGCATAATCTGCCATAGCTGTTCTATTGATTGTATCATACGCCGATTTAAAATCGATGAGCAAGTGATGTGTGGGCACGTTGTATTCGCGGCATTTCTGCAACACCTGGTGGATGGCGAACATCTGGTCCATTGTAGGGCGTTCACCCATAAATCCAGCCTGATATTGCCCCACGAACTCTCTTGCAATCGGTGATAGACGGCGGCATAAAATTTGAGAGAGTATCTTGTAGGCAGCGCTCAGTAGAGTGATCGCGCGGTAGTTCCCGCAATCCAACTTGTCGCCCTTTTTGATCGATCTTTTGGGTGGCTTTCTCAGTGAAACCGATGAACGTGATCCATAATCACCACAAAATTCACCAACCATTTTGAAACGATCGTTACCAGTGCTGTGAAGTCCAATCAAAACTAAATATATTAAAAAACCTTTAAAAAACAGTAAGTTAGGTAAAATTGTGCATCAAATCGAAAATAATAACCATATTATAACAGACAGGTAATGAAAAGGCAGGCCAAACACAAATGGTTAGGAAACTATATACACGGGAGACGATAGACACTAGTGAGTAGTTATATGTTTTATGTTAAATGTTATATGTAAAGTGTTAAATACATGTTTTAGCGACCCTTGAGAAAGGCCAAAACCCTTCGGCCGAAACGTCGGGAGAGTAGGAAACATTTCGTTCTCGACTTAAAGACTGAGAAAGCCACTCAAAAGATCGATCAAACATCCAGTCGAAACCCTCTTGAAAGAGAGTCGCCCTTTTTGTAGATGGGACACACGATACCTTCCATCCATTCCTCCGGTAATACTTCCTCCTCCCAAATCTTGGTAATGACCCAGTGTAGTGCTCTCACCAGTGCCTCTCCACCGTATTTTAGAAGCTCGCTTGGTAGTTGATCTGCTCCAGCGGCTTTGTTGTTTTTCAACCGGCCAACCTCCTCCTCAATCTCTTGAAGGTCAGGGGCCGGAAGTCTTTCGTCCTGTGCACATACTCCTAAATCTGTTACCACGCCACCTTCGGTACTTGCAACGTCGCCATTGAGGTACTCATCGTAATGCTGCTGATTTCTTATCACACATCTCTGATTTCATATCTCTATTCACTCATCTCTCATCACATCATTATCATAATCTCTCAACTATTATCTCTTATTTCTCATTTCTCACCTCTCATCCTCATCTCTCATCTCTTATATGTAACCTCTCATCTCATATCTCTTATCTCTCATCTTCCATTTCTCATCTTTCGTCTCTCATTTCTCATCATCAACATAATCATCTCCCAACGCTCATCGGCTCTCATATCATCATCATCATCATCATCATCTCACATCTTCTATCTTTCGTCGATCATCTATTATCTTTTATCTCTCATCTATCCTCTGTCATCTTTCATCTCTCATCTATCATCTGTCAACTCTCATACCTTTTATCTCTCATCCCTCATCTCACATCTTTCACCTCTGATCGTCATCATAATCACCATCTCTCATCTCTTTTCTCTTTTCTCTTATTTCTCATCTCTCAGCTATCATCTCTCAACTCTCACTTCTCATCTTTCATCTCTCACCCATTCGCCATTAGCTTACCCCCTCGGGGGGATTTGCTTTTTCTTTGCGGCGTACCCTCTTGGAGGAATTTGCCTCCAGCTTAACCTCACGGAGGAATTCACCATTAGCTTACTCTTCTGAGGGGAATTCGCTTTATAAATTTATTAAGGGTTATTTTAAATTACTTCCCCATTCAAAAATATTATGAAAACACAGTACTAATGTCAGCTTGTACTGTGTTTTCATAATATTTTTGAATGGGAAAGTAATTTAAAATAACCCTAGACTTCTGAATACATATAATCATTAACGATTTTACTGGAATGAACTTGGATCACACCTTTCGGAATAAGTAGCCTTCACCTAATCATTTCCGAACTCTTTCCACACTGGCACTGGAATATTCAAGAAAAATTTGCCGATTCAAATACATCCTATTGAACAAACGCTTCACTGAAGATAAAGCTAGCTCAACAAGCCAATTTGTCCGCGAAGTATTGTATGTATTACATAAGGAGGTACCGCGCAAAGAAACCTCAATTAAAGCAAAACGTTTATGAGGTAGAAAATTTTCTGAACACGTTTATGCATAATATTCATTTGATTAAATGTTAATTCTTCAAAAGGCAAAACTTCCAGCGCCTGCTAACCGAGTCTTCTGCCGCACTACTGGGATTGAAAAGGGGAAGGCGGGACGACGTCTTTTATCGTGAAAGAACACTCGGCTGAATACAGATTTCAATGAACCGTGCATTAGAAATGGCTTTTTCCCTTTCTCCCTGCCCGGATAACTGTGTAGTGTATTTAATTCCTTTTTAGCTTTGGCGAAGGAGGCTACCATTTGTCGCGTTGCCCAGCAGCGGTAGCAGAACTCTGCCTCCGCTAGAACAGCAAGGCAACGCAACGCACAAACATGCCTACTTGGATGGATTACACACATGTCGGCGTTGACAGACGACTGTCAACCGGCACAGTCAGTTTGTCGCGGGCAAAACTGATGGCTATTCGGTTTGCATATCAATATCGGAATTTATCCATTCAACCGGTACCTGATGAACCATTGCCGGCTGCCGGTCCGGCAGTACGTTGCTTAGGTATAGTTCTCGTGTTCTGTTTCCACCCCAAGAGAAGGTATAATGACCTATTACGGATGTGTTGCATCTATGACGCGACACGGTTGCTAGAGCGAAAGGTTGTCGACCTCCGTGGAGTTCATCAATTTGTCATCCTCCAGAAGAAAGAACAACATCAAAATCTTCCCGGTGAATCAATTCGATGCGGAAACAAAAGGCCTACGATCGACTCGCCTAAGCAAAAAAGATTGTAATCTGACATAGGGCTACCTACCAAACCGCAGCGGTCGATTTGAACTGACTCACCACGGGAAGCTGCACGCGAGTGTTTACATTACTAATATGAACACGAGTTCAAACTTTGAACACCGTTTTCTCCCTCCAGTGCACGGCGGAGTCGCGAGGCCTACTGCACAGCCAGAACGGGTCGTGTTTCCACGATCTGTGGCGCACGAGACATCTAGTAGTCCGGAGAGATTCCGGTATCTCCTCTATCTACGTCCTCAACGGCGAACCAATTCCGTGATTTTCCAAGCGGATTAAACCAAACGATCATGACTTACTGCGACCAAAAATAAGATTTCCTGATGTGTACAAAGGAATTCTAATGCCTACTTCTTTTATTTTTCAATCCACGCGAGAAGCTTTCGGTACGAGACCGAACTGGCAAAACAATAAACCAGAAGCTCGAAAGCGATTATAATCACATTCCGATTCTTCACGGATCATGGAATCGAAATGGAGCGCCAGCCAGCAACGGACAAACGAACAGCCGGCGACAACTCCGGGCAAGCAACAACAAGAATAAAATTCATAAAAATTGAGCCACCGCCACCAACCGTCGACTGGTTGTTGTTGGCTGCTTAGTTCGCGCTGGGATTCAGGCGAGCTGCTCCAGTGGTTCCTCAGTTTGCTCTCAGCTGACTCTTCCTCCTCATATTGAGAAAAAGCTTGACTCCTCAAAGGCTGACCAAATAATACCTTGCGATTTGCGAAAATAAGACTTCAAATTTTGAATTAAATTGCGAAGAATTTTGTCAAAAAATCCTCCAAGACTTCATGGGAGGTTCTCCCCGGAGGTTTCCCCAGGAATGAGAATGGGAATTTCTACAGTTGGAATAACACTCGAGTATTTCTGATGAATTCCTTTTCTAGGAGTTCCTTTGATTTTAGTAATTCTACCATAAAGTTCTTCCAAGATTTCCTCAGAAATATTGTCCAAAGTCCCCAATGGGGAAATCCCATCGGGTATTCTCAGGGATTTATGAGTATTTCTCCTCTTCCTTCACGGTTATTGTTACCACCTTGATGGAAGGTGTCGGAATTCCTTAACCGCAGTGGGATACTCGCCAGTCACCAAACCAGGCTTTCGGGGAATTACGCTTTCCAGAAGAAGACACAACTGATATTTTCTTGATTACTATAATAATAAACGCTTTATTCAGTCTTTATAACGAAACCACGTAACACACAAACATCCGCTCTTCACTCTCTTCCGAACCCAATAGGGTACTGCAAGTACCTGATCTAACCTCACCTTGTCTGACAGTTCAGCGAGCTCGTTTACAAGGTGTTAGAATTTTTAACCAGCGGCGAAAATTAATTTTACGTTTTCCGTCCCGAAACCATAATGATACGGAAATATCGATTATCTTCAATTCTACTATGTACAACAAAACCAATCGTCTAATTACCGTTTTACTGAAATTGTATCGAAAAACAGTTTTTCCGGATCTCCACCAGAGACTAAGTCCATGTAAACAAGCTCGCTGAACTGTCAGTGCACGGCTTCGTGACGTCATCTTGCAGTATCCTATAACAATGCCTTTCACGCCAACATTGACAGCTGATCAATCTATGAGGGGTTGGACACCTCTCCATAATAATCCTCCCAACCGCGAGGGGTTGTACACTACCTAATCTCCAGCGCTTGAAAACTGAAGCGTTTTACCTCAGACGAATCAAAATTTGCTCTTCTTTGACCGACGCTTTTCAACCCAAAGCGGTAGCAATACGCCTTCATTGGCTAAGGGTGCTAGTACACAGGGACAAATATTTGACAAGGAAAGAAATCAAGAAACAACATCTGTTTGACACATCGAACACATTACCAGAAAATAAAATGGCTCAATGTTCAGTCTACAGGATTTGCAGCAAATGTCCTTGGGAATGATCCTTAAGGATTGCCAGGACACTACGTCGTCACAATCTCCCACCCTTTGCGTTAAAGTGGATGAAAAACCCAATATTCTAGAATAATTCAATTTTCGACTAATATCATCGAACACATTACCAGAAAATAAAATGGCTCAATGTTCAGCCTACAGGATTTGCAGCAAATGTCCTTCGGAATGATCCTTAAGGATCGCCAGGACACTACGTCGTCACAATCTCCCACCCTTTGCGTTAAAGTGGATAAAAATGTCAATTCCTTAGAATAATAGACCATTCCCGTCTGACCTAACCCCCCCTTTTTATATTTTTCTTTGAAAGACAATGGGTTTTAATGATCATTGCCGTTTTTAAATAATTTTTATATGTATTCCTGATTTTCATACAAATTTTTGAAAATTCGAAAAATCTCTCCAATTTGAAATTAAAATCGCTGTGCGAAGTAGTGTGTACACCCCTGGGATGTGGAGATGGTTTTCAGTGTGGAGAATATGCTCCCAACCCTGCCGTCATTTTGGCATGTTTATATTTCGAAATGTCAAACTCCCATCACACCCCCTGCCGAAGGAATCTGGAATCTGCAAACAATTCAATAAGCCACCGTTTGAATAATATCCGTGGCCAGCGAAAAATACATCCTTGGAATGCCTGAAGGTACCCGAGCACCCACAAAACCGGAATGATCGCATCTCTGCCAGCCCTCCACCGATCCCAGGACCACAACTCCTAGTGCAAACGAGCACTTAACAGATAACGCACCGCCAATCTGAATCCGATAGAAAACCGTCGGAGGCACAATCATCTCAGCCTCGCGGGCACCTTGACGGCATTCTACTTAATGACACCTATTACGGAGGTCCTACCCCTGCCCATCACTTCAAAATTTGGTCAACCCCATCATCTCCGGTGGCAATTCCTGGAGAAATCCCCGGTTGGAATTTACGGTGGTGTCCGTAGAAGGAAGTCTTGTAGAAGTCTTGAAAAATAACTCCTGGAAGAATCGCCAACGACAACTCCTGGAGGAATCTCCAGCAAGAACTCTAGAGGGAAATCCTTCCGGCATTTTTAAGTGGATTTATTCCAGAGTATCTTCTTGAAAAATATTTTGAAATCCTCTGCAGAATTTCTGGAGGATGAACAAATGGGAATCGTGAAGGAATCTTTGAAGTAATTTCTGAAGGTTTCGCTGAAACATTTATGAATGAGTCCCTGAAAGAATAACTGAAATAAAATTAAAAAATCGATTTCCTGAAAAAATCCAGGAATTCCTAGTAGATCCCTACGTGAATCCTACGAAGTTTAAAAGGAATCTGAGAATGAAATTCTAGGGGAACTATAAAAGGATTTCCCAGAGAAAGCGTGTTCAAAAGGAATCCGAAAGGAACTCTAGAAAGAATCTTGAAAGAAACTTCTGGAGGATCCCCTAAAGGAACTCCTGGATGAATATTTTGGAAGAATCCCGAAAAGTATTCATTGAGGAATCATATAATTTCTGGAGGAACTCCAGAAAGAATTTCTGGAGGGTCCATGGAAGAAATTACATTCAGGAATCCCGAATGAAATTCCTAAATGCTTTTCGGAAGTAACTCCTGAAGAAACTTCTAAACCAATTCCCTAAAGCGACTTTTAAAGGAACTCCAGTAGAATTTCCTATAGAAATGCCAGAAGGAACTAATATAGGGTATCCAGAAAAGACACCTGGAAAAAATCCGGAACAGATTCCTAGAGGTATCCCAGATGGATCTCCTGAATGAATCACAGAAGGAGGAATTTCTTCTGAAGGTATTCCAGGTTGCGTCTTTAGAGGATCTCCAGATGAAAGAATCAAGGATAGCATTCCTGGCGGATGATATATTTTAGGAGGAATGTCGAACGAAATTCGTAAGAGAATCCCGAACATAATTACTAAAACAATCTCGATTCTCAAATAAATCATCAAGAATCCCGAAAAAACTTATAGAAAAATTCAGAAAAAAATCCTAGAAATATCTCTAAGAGGGATTTTTGGAGGAATGCCGGTTCCTATAGAAATACCTGGAGCGAGCGATCCAGGATAAAATTCCTGACGGCATCTCCAATGAGATTCCTGGAGGTAGCCCGGATGAAGGAACTCTGAGAGGAATTTTGAATGAAATGCCATAAAGGACTTCTTGACCGATCCCTGAAGGAACTCCTGAAATAATTGCAGAAGGGACTTCAGGAGGCATCACTGATAAGATTCCAGGTGCAGGAATTTTTGCAAGAGTGTTGAAAGGAATACTGTATGGCATAAGTTCCCTAACTTTTTGGGTGAGCGACCCCCATTTGCCAGTAGACGTGCTTTAAGCGACCCACCAAAGAAATTCCCTCATTCGTTGTCTGTTACAGTAAATTATTCAACTGTCCTTCGCGACCCCCCGGGGGGTCGCGACCCACAGTTTAGGAAACTATGCTGTATGGGATTTCTATTAGTAAAATCTCGAAACGAACACCTGGAGTAGTTTTGAAAAGAATATCAGAAAGTCCGCCGGGAGGAAATCCTGAAGGAATCACAAAATGGACTGCAGTATAGAAATTTCTGGAGGGGCCTATGGAGAAAATCCAGGAAGTTATTCTTAAAGTAATACCAGATGGAAGGGTAGAATCCCTTGTTAAATGTTTCGAAAAGAGTCATTAAAAGTACTTTTAGAGATTTCGGAATTAACCCAACATCCCCAGTAACTACATGTTTGTATCCGTTCTGAATTGCTCTCTCCGTGATATTAATAGATTTATTCAGGAATTATAGGTAAGCCAAGGTGAATAAATTGGCCCTAAGCATTCTTCTTCAGCACTTCGCTGCGGCCAAAATCGTCTTAGCTTTGAATTTGGCATTATGTACGAATTAGCATTCAATGTAGGCTACTTGGGCGGTGGCTTCTATATTCGTCTATTTTCCACTATAACTCAGTCAAATTTGAACCAATTGACACAACGTTTGAAATGTGGTGAAATAGGTAGAATATCTACCCGTGTACAACATTTCAAGTCAATTGGTTCAAAATTGACTGAGTTATAGTGGAAAACAGACGAATATAGAAGCCACCGCCCAAGTGGCGCGATACCCTATCCTATAGATCCACATAAATTTGTTCCGTTCCCAGTGTCATCACAAAAAACAGTCTTCGCATAACGGGACACACTAACGTGCGGTCCAGAAGATCCGCGCCACGTATGGATTGGGTTACGATTCATACCCGGCTTCGCTGTTCTTCGATTCGAACACGTAATGCACCTGGCCGTCGTTGTCCACATAGTTGTCGTCTGCTCAGATTTTGCATGAGAGAAGTCGACCTGCAGGAAAACACTTGATGAACGGTTTCAAAAACAAACTTTCTTGGCCAGGGCGGCTCCGCGGAATATCACTTACGGGTGGCTTAGTTCCAGTCTCGGTTCCAGTGTTCCATTGGGGGGGATGTATTCACGTGGTCTTATATCGAGCAGAGTGTAAACTTCCTATCAACAACCATTTAAATCCAGAATAGAAATCGAAAAAGTATGCTGGCCACATCAGATTCTTCGGAACCGCTTTTTTTTGTTTTTGTTGCGTCGTTTTGAGGGCGGACGACAGCAGAGCAAAACAAAAATATCAAACGTCAATTTTGACAGCCAGCTGATTGAAAATTCTCCGCATCTCTCCAAACAAGCTATAGGGGAGAAAGGGGTGTAGTATACTCAACAATTAGTTTCGACCGAATTACATAAAAAATCTTCACACGCGTCTATTTCCCGCAAACGTCGTCAACAGAATGAAAACCCATCATCATACATTTTTTTCTCCAGACCGCTTTTCGAATATTTGGCTGTCTTGCTCTCACACACACGTTTGGTATTATTCCTAATCCAGTTACTCACTCCCTCGCTCTGTCCATTCTAAACACGCACGCACACTTCGGTCATCATTGGGCTTCGTCATCGGCCGGCTGGCGGTTGATAGCCTTTCTCTTTCTGACCTCTGTCGTTTCCACTCATTTCATTCATTCATGAGGCCGACTTCCAAGCGAACGCCGTGCACGCGTGGTTGTCAGCCAAATCATCATTATCATCATTGTCCATTCTAGTACTGGACGAAAGCACGCTCAACATTTTCTAATCAATTACTAATCACGACACCTAGTTCCTACAAGGGGTTCATCGGGTTTTGTGGAAAAATATTTTAGAGGAGAGTATAGGGCTAAAGTGCTACTTCGCAGGTTTTTCATTGTTTTTCAATAGTTAGAGACTTCAAAACATATGGGTTCTTTGGGAAAGTTTACTCAATAAATTGTCGGAAAGCCGTAGAGCACATAAAAATTTTTGACGGGAATGGTCTATTCATTTTTCGAGTTATTTTATCGAACACATTACCAGAAAATAAAATGGCTCAATGTTCAGTCTACAGGATTTGCAGCAAATGTCCTTGGGAATGATCCTTAAGGATCGCCAGGTCACTACGTCGTCACAATCTCCCACCCTTTGCGTTAAAGTGGATAAAAAGTCAACAAATTTGTTCAATGAGTTATTTCCTTATTAATGTTTCTAAGGAGGTATATGTCGTCTTGATAATAGGGCCATTTACCCTATATAGAGTAGTTTACCCTTATTTCCAACTCATTTGGATTGACTACAGCAATAACATTACAATAATTAACCCTTTATGTTCCAATTTATGTTGCTGAGCGGAATACGCCTAAATGTATGTAATTCCGTAAAGGGTGGAATGGTCGCAGGGAAACAAAACCGATCTCCTGTGTACTGGAATCTTAACATGCTTCAGAAGAAAGTGCAAATTAATCAAGATCTCAAGTTCATTGAGGCTTGGGCAAAGGACAACGCCTTGTTTCCAAACCCCAAGAAAACACAGTCGATAATCTTTTGCAAGGATGGTGTGGTCGATGCTCACACCGACATCATGTTTTGCTCCGAAAAAATCGTGATAGCTGAGAAAGTTGTGAACCTCGGTGTGCACATGGATAAGAACCTGCGCTGGAATGCACATGTGAACAATGTGACCGGGAAGGTCTTTGGGACCCTTCATACTTTCCGGAAGTTCGCTCCAGTACTAACCACTGCCACACGGATGAAGCTCGTCCAAGCGGTGGTGATACCATTTTTTTCTTACTGCGATGTCGTGTACTGGTCTGGCTTATCGGCTGCACTCAAGGAGCAGCTAAATAAGTGCTTCAAGGCATCGGTCCGATTCGTGTTCAATATTCGTCGACGTGACTCTACGGCTGCCATGAGAAACAGGATCCTTGGACACGATCTTCAAACACACTACGAAAACAGAATTCTAAACTTCATACGACTTGGCTACATTGGATCTCTTCCAGAGTATCTGCAGCAACACTTGCAGAGAGGACAAATGGAACGAACGCGCAGTTTCATCGTTCCCCGTCACACTACATCCGAGAAGAAAAGTGTACTTATCAGTGGGCCTATCATGTGGAATAGACTTCCTCTGAATATTAAACAGCTATCTACTTTATCTAGCTTCAAAACAGCCCTTAGGGGGCGATAAATTAATTTAGGATATTTTAATTTGCCCAGGTATTCATACAAACTATCAGCCCAAATCATCTGTTAGATTCATTGTTCAGTAGATGTAATTAATTAGTTTCCTTATTAAAGTATCCAACTGTTTCTCCTTGACCTGATAATAGGTATACAAATGTATCCAACAGGGTGTCGTAACTAATAAAATTACAATTACAATTTACGCATCTTCAGCCTCACCGCAGCAAGTGAGAAATAATCGTTACCAGTCAATATGCTTCACCAGCCAACCGACCGATGAGGAATAGTGGTCGCGGTTGGTTCGGTTTCTCTTTGCTCCCTGTGCGTGTTCGTTCGTAGTGATGGTTGGCGCTGATGACTGATCGTACCATTCATATTCACTCAATTTCAAGCACTGCTAATCTCCAACAAGAGGGCGGTATACCTACGCTCTAGATCCCGGACCATTGTATGAAAAGACAATTCGTAGATCTTCCACCGAATAGTAAAAACGTGGATTGATGGGCTATGTGCTATGATCAGTGTATTATAGATGAATTATCTTATAGACTGTTTCAGAAATTATAAATACTCTTTGTTTATAAAATAAAATGAACTGTTCTGATGATTTCTACCAACTTCTTTCAGAATACAGCATATTTTGATCCATATTTTTGTATTTCCTTTCAATTGGTATGATATTTTAAGAACAGTCGAGTTCTCTAACAATTAACTTCATTTTCCAAATTTGAATTTGCACAAACGCATTTTTCAATGATCTCAACATTATTTATCACGGAATAGGGGGATTAGGGGCATAATGGACACCCTAAGCAAATAAGTACGTTAGGCCTGTATAACAGAGAAAAACTTAACATATCATCAGTTGACAACTTTAACTTGTTTCCTACGTCTTTCAATCATTTACAGCAGGTAGAATGTCGAAGAAATAATGAATTGTAAACCGTGTGTTTTTCAGGGTTGTCAGGAAAGGTACGGGCGAAATGGACAACCCATCGGAGCATAATGGACACCCCTACATATTTTATGCTAATTCTTTGGTTACATCGACCAGTTAAGTAATTTGCCTACAGAGATCAATACCACAGATATAATATTCCATATCTTAGACGAGTTTACATAAAATCAAAGTTAATGAAACAGACTTAAGGCTAAAATAATCGGACCTAGCCAGAAATCCATCGTGCGATAACGATACAACATCAGAATCACGTGTGTTACTAGAGTTTCATCGCATGGAGGAGGAACTGGCGCTGAGAGAATAACAGCTCGAAAATGAGAGGCAGAAAAGGCAGGAAAAGAAGCTGGATATCGAGAAGCAGTTCATTCAGAGAAAGATTCAGCAAGAAAGGGAATTAAGAGAAAATGAACTAGCTCAGCAGCAGGCGTTGATGGAGAAGCAGCTTGCGGAACAATTGGAGTTCCAAAATCGCCAGCGTGAGTTGCGGGAGCGGTTTCAAAGAGAGAAAAAAATGAAATTCTTCCGGCAAATCTAGAACTTGAAGGTTCTGTCGGTGGCTTGCTACCTGGCGTAGAGGTAGCACAGGACAACCAACAAATGGTAGAAGCCTGGTTGGATAAGGATAAAACAACTCACGCAGCTACGCATAGGTTGGTGATGCGAACGCGAAATCAACAACTCAACAGTGTGTCACCAAGAAACAACTACTAGAGACTCCTAAGCGCCATCCAGATGTTCGGGTTGTGCCACCCGGTGTCGGGAATCCTAATGTTCCGAATTATCGACCAATATGTAGATGACCTTGACCAACAAGATGGAGATGAAGAAGATAGCGATGATACTACTGAGGATGATGATTCTTCGTATGCCCCCGAGCCAGAGCGATAATGCCTACAGGACCTTCGAAGGCGCAGCGAGCTGCTCGTCAAGTGCTCTCCAAAAGACTGCCTGTCTTCACAGGGAAAGTGGAAGAATGGCCCCTGTTTTACAGCAGCTTCGTGAACTCGACTGAAGCTTGTGGGTTTTCGAACATTGAAAATCTTGTACGCTTACAAGAATGTTTGAGAGGAGCTGCATTAGAGTCAGTTCGGAGTCGGCTCTTACTGCCACAGGCCGTTCCACAGGTTATCGATACACTCTACGGACGCCCCGAGCAGTTGATCCACACCCTTCTCAATAACATAAGGAAGACTGATGGGCCTAGAGCCTACCGCTTAGAGTCTTTCATTCCTTTCGGCCTCGCTGTGCAAGAACTATGTAATAGAGTGGGCCATCGTTTATATGGAAAAATGAAAAATTCAATGGTATCCCATCAGATCAAACATTTGTGACCCCATTTCAGGACCCAAATAAATGTGCAAAATTTGGGCACGATCGTTTATGTCTACGTTTTGCGCATCGCGTTTGAAGTTTGTATGAGGGGGAAAACACACTTTTTTGCATTTCTCTCAAAACAAGCTCGAATTTTTCTAAAACCATGTAACCGATAAAGTGATAACATAGCCTAGGGTGTCCTGAAAAACTTTGTCGAGGACTGCGAAGTGATATGATGCTTATGAAAAAAGTTATAGCGTTGGCATTGCTTGCCGAAACAGCATGATTTTGTTGCTATTGTTGTTCCTTTACATGTTAAAACATAAACACATGCATGCGGTTCGTTGGTTATAACTATTTGCACAAGCATCGGATCGCTTTGCGGTCTTCAACAAAGTTTTTCAGAACATTCTAGGCTATCATTTTACAGTATCGGTTAAAAAGTTTCAGACAAACTTTTTCAACTTATGACAAAAGTGCAAAAAAGTATGTTTTCCCATACAAAATCCCAGACAAATTTCAATTGCAATGCGCAAAGTGTAGAAGCAACCGATCGTGCTCAAAGTTTGCACAGATACTCAGGACCCAAAACGGAACCAAAAAAGCTTTGATCTGAGAAAACGGTTCCGATGACCCACACTACTATGTAACCATCTTGTAGCAGTGAACTTTCAAGATCACCTCGTGAATCCTGTACTCATACAAGAGCTCGTTGACAAGTTTCCAGCGGCTACGAAACGAGAATGGGTACAGTTCAAACGGTTCGTACATCCGGTGACCCTCAGTACGTTTGCGAAATTCACAGCTAAATTGGTAGCCGAAGCCAGTGAACTGATTCTCGTTATCGACCCGAAAACAAAAACTGAAAGAGTAAAGAGCAAAGAACGAGGATTTGTGAACACCCATTCAAGTTTACATGAAAAGTCCTTCACCCAATCGAAACCAGTTCCACCCTGTCGAGTATGCCGAAAAGGAGAACATCGTATTCGAAATTGTGAAGAATTCCGACGACTCAACCTTGAAAGACGTCTGAAACTCACGGAACAACTAGAGTTATGCGAGCGATGCCTGAACGAACATGAAGGTTGCTGCAAGTTCAAAATAACCTGCAATGTTGGTACCTGCCGCCACAACCATTTACCATTTATCATTTATTTATCTAATCAACAGGCTCTATATAAGCCCCAATGAGTTTACTTAAATCTAAAGTCTAACATAACAAAGTAACACATCGCAGTCAAATTTAAACTTAAACATAAGCATAAGAAAAACTGTTAACACAATCCAATTAATAGTCAAAGTTAACAAACAAAAAAAAACATACAAAACTGAAAACTAATTACCTCCGACGAAGTATTTGACGAGACACATTAAAATCGAATAATGAACAAACTCTATTGAAGTTACGCTGCAGGCCGTTAACACCCCCAACATACTGTAGTTCGTCCGGTTTAAGGGTGGCCGCAGCATGCAATTGTTGCGAAGAGCACGAGGTTGAACATTAATATTTAGTTGACCCAGAATGGCGGGACAATCAAGGCGTCCTTGCAGCGTGTCCGAGATGCTGGGTCATTAGGCCGAATGGTCATCAGGACGAATTGAAAGTTAGCCGTTGTTTTTACCTTTTCCAACAATTTTTGCCAAAAACTAGTTAAACAATGAAACTAGAAAGAATAGCCTATGTTTTAAAGAAGGAAAAATTTATGAATTGAATATCAGCAGTTTCAGCGCCAAAAACTATTTTAGCAATGATACTAGAAAAAACAGCCTATATTTAAAAGAAGGAAAAATTCATGGGTAAAATATCAGTAGATTCAGCATCAATAAAGTATCTTCGTGCCTGTCACACGATACACACATGCAAAATGGTCATTTGCAGAGGAAGCTCTCAGTTAATAACTGTGGACAGAATAAGCTGAGAAGCAGGCTTTGTCTCAGTGGGGACGTAACGGCAAGAAGAAGATCCAATGACCATTCGGCCTGATGACCTTCGGCCTAATGACCTTCGGCCGAATGGCCTGACACCAGTGTCCGAGACCAGTAAAGCCCTGGCTGTGTCCCTACGGGTCGATAAAGGTTCCAGATGTATCAGCTGGCAACGGCTTTCATAACTTGGCAAATTATACGGATTGGACCAAGGCAAACGTCGAAGAGCATATTCTCAATCTTTTCAACTCCATTGTTGTAGTATGGATTCCAAACAACCGAACAGTACTCAAGTATAGATCGAGATAGGGCACAGTATAAGGACAAGGCAGAAGATATCCGTGAACTCTCTTGCTATTCTGAATATGAAGCCGAGCGAGTATGCTAGAGGCTTTTCCGACGGCGTAGTTGATGTGTTGTTTAAAAGAGAGCTTTTCATCCAAAACTACACCAAGGTCTTTGACTTGACTGACGCGCTCAATTTGGGTGCCTGACAAACTGTAATCAAATAGTATTGGCCGTTTTTCGTTCGTAAAGGAAATCACCGAGCACTTGGACGGGTTAACTTCCATTCGGTTTGGTGTACATTCAGCAAACGCATTCAGCTGACGTTGGAGGAAGTAGCAGTCTTCAATCGATCGAACATGAAGATATAAAAGAAGATGATATGAGTTTGATTTGAGATATAGTTTGAGATCATCCACATAGGATAACCGTGGGCATTTGATCACTAAGTTTACGTCATTTAAATATATCAAAAAGATCAGTGGTCCCAACCACCATGCCCTAGTGCAGTGATCCACCAAATGTTCCGGCGGCTCTGACGTAAGGAACGTAATTCGGAATGCGTTTCTGTGCAGATTTGCGGAATGAAAAACCGTAATCGTTTCGATCTAAAGGATGCACATACCGTCGACCGGCTGTATCGACTTAAGCAGCACATAAACTTTCGGGAAATTGTGCATTAATATCGACATTTGGATGGTATTGTAGTAGCTGATCATCCAGGCGATCAACCCATGCTTCTCAAAGGCCTCAACAATGCGTACCTACTAGCACCTTTGAAATCCCGTATTGGTAGTGCAAATGAGCCGATAGGTGTGAGGTCTCACCTTGGATGGACTGTCTATGGTCCAAGATGTGCCCCGTTTCCCAAAGAAAGCTTTGTTGGGTATCATGCCGCTCTGACAAACGAGAAATTACACAGCGCGATGAGGAAGTTCTTCACCGTGGAGGACGTCGAAGGTACAGTGTACAGCTCGGGAAATCATGCAAAAAACAACGGTAAAACGGAACGGTCGCTACGAAACGGGTCTATTACGGAAAATGGATGACTTCACCTTTCCTGACAGTCTACCGATGGCCCTGCATCGACTTCGCGGATTGGAACGCCGTTTGGACAAGAACTCTAATTTGGACATCAAGGTTCGACAGCAAATTCAGGAATACCAGACCAAACGGAACATCCACAAGGCGTCAGCGGAATAGCTTGAGAATGCTAATCGAGCTAGGGTTTGGTATCTCCTTCTTAATGTTGTACTGAAACCTGAGAAGGTTCGACTGGTTTGGGACGCTGCGGCACAAGTACGCTGAACTCAATATTGTTAGCCGGTCCAGATTTGTTGGTGCCATTGACGGCGGTGCTTCAGCCGTTCCGTGAGCGCAGAGTAGCCTTTGGGGGAGACCTTAAAGAAATGTTTCACCAGTTCGTCATTCGGGATGCTAACAAGCAGACACAGCGGTTTGTGTTTCGCACCGTTCGTGACAAAGATCCGGAGATCTTTATAATGGATGTCGAAACCTTCGGCGCTACTTGTTCTCCTCGGCGCAGCATATTAGCATCCGGAAGCGGTTCGTTCCATAGTTCGTCTGCACTAAGTCGATGACTATCTGGACAGTGCAGATAGCGTCGACGAGGCAGTGGAGCGCACTAAACAGGTCCGATTCGTTCATTCACAAGCTGGGTTCACCATCTATAAGTGGATTTCGAAATCTACGACCTTTCTTGAGGAACTAGGCGAGCGCAATTAGAGGACATGATTTCCCTTCACCTGGAAGAAGGCTCTGCAGAACGCGTTTTTGGTCTGATTTGGCACCATACTTGCAAGCGACTGCTCGACCAACTAAAAGATTGGCTCTCAGCTGCGTTATGAGCCTCTTTGATCCATGGAAAAATACTACTGCAAGAAATGTGGAAGAGCGGCTGCGATTGGGACCAGGAGATAAATGACGAGTGCTTCAAAAACTGGACGTAGTGGAAAGACACTCTTTCCTCAATCGAGAATTTGAAAATTCCTCGATGCTACCTGAAATGAGTTTCACCTGCAGCCTACGACGCCTTGCAACTCCATGCCTTTTGCGATGGCAACTCTCATGCATTGCATATGGATGCGTAGCTTATTTCCGTCTGGAAACCCCTAGCGGAATAATCTGTAGTCTGGTGATGGCCAAAACCAAAGTTGCCCTTTGAAGCAGCTCTCGATTTCCCGGATGGAGCTTCAAGCAGCGGTCCTCGGTGCTCGGTTGGCTAACATGGTGGTTGCGAACCATAGAGTAAAGATCACCAAGCGCATCCTTTGGTCTGATTCTCGAACGGTTCTGTTATGGACCCAATCGAATCAGAGGAAATACAAGCCCTTCGTTGGACTTCGAATTGGAGAAATTCTGTACTTTTCACACTTTTCGGCAATGTTGTTCATGTGTGGAAAAGTAGGCCTTTTCACGGGAGTTTCACTGAAGGAAAAGTAAAGGTGGCATTAGACTGTTTGTCATTAGTCCTGTTCAACGACGTAGGTTGAACTTGCTCGAAGTTGCTGCATCCCGCTCTTACCCGTTTGATGACAAATGGGTAAGAGCAAGATGCAGCAACTTCGAGCAAGTTCAACCTGCGTCGTTGAACAGGACTATTATGACAAATATTTGCCATTGAAGCCCGATATTCATCCAAGGTTGCTATGATTCACGTTATGTTGGTCGTTTGTTGGGCTTGTTTGGCCAAATATTTGTCATGTCTAATGAGACCTTAAGGCTTTTCGCAACGTAATTACAAAAAAAAAAAGATTTCCACACGATTAAAAGGTATTCAAGACATAAAACTAATTTGCAAACAATAATTGAACTTCTTTTTCGAAGAAAGTAAATATAACTGCTATATGATATTACTATGCTATGATATTCGATGCTAAAAACCTCCGTTGGTTAAGGGCGGACGGGACGGTCGGGGAAATATCCGCCATTGCTCTGTTGCTACTAAGATGGTAATCTCAGATTCTACTTCATATTTTGCAACAAAAACCTATCACTGTGTATGCTCACTTGCAGTGCATATGCTGATTGTTTTTCAGCATCTTCAGTGCGATAGAACTCAAGATTACCATTTTCAAAATCGCGAGGCAAATTGTTAGAAAGAGAGGCAAGATAGGAAAAATAACACGGCGTCCCGTTTCACCTTAAACTCAAACGGTTTGAAAACCTCTGATCCAGAAGCATCACCAATAAAACAGAACGACAAAAAAACACGATCGATTTTGTGTATGCAATATGAACGAGTGATTTAAATCTTCCATGTCACATAAAACATAAAACGATTATTCATGCAATGTTGTTGTTTTATTCTTTCATATTTTCTGTGTATGCTTTGTTTCTTTGCCACTACTGCTGGTTGAGATTATTTGCGCCGCAAAGAAGCTCTTCCTCCGCGGTAGCTGTGGTGCCACCACTGACTACAAACTCAGGGAACACAGGGAACAAGGAAATGGACTCGCTTCTCGTGGTTTCCCTGGCTGCTGCTGGCTGGTCCGCTGAACGGTTGATCGGTTTTTGGCGCTGTTCGAGTTGGAACAGGAATTAGGATTCTCGGTGTGATAGATGGTAACCTGGTGGTCGTGTTGCTCTTCTCCTCTCCGTAAGCAACGCCTCGCATACCCGATTCTGCATCTTTTGCATGCAAAGTAGTCAGCGTGACGACGGATAACCAACATGCAACGAGTTCTAATTTTTGTACAATTTATATTCGATCAGCATTCGATGGAATCGGTTGGGGATTTTTTTCGGTTGTTTTATTCTTAGATGAGTGATTCAGCTTCATCCGGACACATCAAAGTTAGCCGGGGATTTTCATTTTGCTGCTGGACTGGTTACTTTGATTGAGAATGATCCGCATGCTTCGATTCGTTTCACCTTAGCCACTTGTGGACAAAAGCACGCGTCAGCTCTCCAAGTTCGCACGAGGAAAGTCATGAAATGGACCAATCTTAAAAGCGTTTTATCAGGGTCAGTTACGGTGGATTAATCCAGCTAAGCATACAACATAGATAGAATGACTTGAACTTGCCTCATAACCTGAAAAATACAGTTAAGCGTGAATACTAACAAGTGTCAATGCATAAAGTTTTGCAAATATTTGGAATTGTTCTAATGATCTCAACATATAAATGAAGTTTAAGAACTGCTGATACTGTTTAAATATAGCAGTTCGCTAAAATATTGCATCGGCAAATTTCTCAGAAAAACCTTCTTGTTGATTTGGTAAGTTTCCATCAAAGGCATATTTTCTAGATTAGGCCGCTTTATACGCTGTACGCAGAATTATTTACAACCAATGTGACAAATATAGCTTAAGAAGTGACCGATATCTGGTGTACATATTGGAATTGTTTATCAACATAGAACTTTGCTCGAAAATATTTGGCTGTTGAATGCACCATCAGCATAATATAACATCACATTTGAATGTCGATCTTTTGCGCTTCAAATTAACGTGAATCATCAAACGGCGATATTGCGCAGCGCATACCCATCATCGGTCACCAAAGCAGGAAGCATCAGCAAGCAGTCAGAGCAAAGCAAAAGACGACCGCTCGCAGATTTCTGCCCAAACTGCACATTATCGCATCGCACCTTAACTAATTGACGGTAATTAATTTCATAAATTCCTGCCGCCCGTTCATGCAAACTGCCTGTTCATCCCAATTTTGCGTGATCAAAACATGTCGGTTGGTCCTAAAATAGCAGCAGCAGCGATCTCCAAGCCAAGTTGAACTCAACTCGTTTTCCAAATCTACGTAGGCTAGCGAGCATTGACTTGGGGTAGCATAATATATGTAGTAGGCCGGTCATGTGCGTGTGTTCCTTTGACGACAACGACGACGACGACGACGTGACAGAACGAGACAGGTTTGCTTTGGTACATGCTGTGTGGTTACGGAGAAGTAGTTTCGGTACTGTTGACTCCGTTGGGCCGACCGCCGAAATGCCAACGCTTCCGTAAACAAAATTATTCAAACTGGCACTGCAGCGGTGCGGTCACCGAAAATGATGATGATGGTTGCGAGAAGCATAAACTTTTGGCCGTAGAATTTTCACTTTAAATATTGGAGGCGAACCATGAGGCGAACGGTATGACGGAGAGGCGTATTTATATTGGTTTAAAATAAATCTCAGATATGAAGTTGGTTGATTCCAACTGGACTCCAAATATACTCTGAGCACTACCTGGAGATGCGCAAAGTATGCCCAAAACTCTCCCTTATTAACAATGTACAGTACCAGCAGCCGCCACGGTACGATCTAGAACGACTGAAGTAACCGGATGCGGCTACCGCATACACGCAGAATCTCGAGGCAGCGGTGCCGGACGAGGGTGTGTTCGTAGTACCTCTGCAGAACTGCTAGAGTACAGTCAAAGCAGTCATCAACAATGCAGTCAAGAGCACTATCGGCTCCCTAGAACGGAGCAGACAAAACGATTGGTTCGACGAGGAGTTCAGAGAGGTTTTGGAGAAGAAGAACGCAGCACGGGCGGTAATGCTGCAGCATGGAACCCGACAAAATATGGAGTGATCTACCTCTTCCGGGAGAAAAAGCTATGTATGGTAAAATCAGAGTGCTAACAAATGGAACTTCTGTTCCTATTGTGGCGAGTCATCTCCGGAATGGTTCTTTACTGGTATTGAAAGAAGCCTTTACGTTGGCCAGCTTCAATGCTGTAAATCAATTATATTTATTTTGAATTCATACTGCATCTATCTTAAAGTTAACTTACAGTATTTCAATAAATTCCGGAGGTAATTCATTCGACTGATAAAGAGATATTAAACAAAGTGTCTCTCGCTGATTTTCTTATCCATTTGTTAATCGATTCAAGATCTTTTGGCAGTTAACAAAAGATACAATATTCCAGAATATTATTCCAGAATATTTTTTAAACATTCCATACAAGATTCTAGGAGGTGTCTGGCATTTCTAGTAGTTTAGTTCATGGTCCATGATGCTATTTTGGAAACCAATCCACTAGATGCCAAATCCACAATATTTTCTAAAACTTTTGGTCAATCACGCAAAATAAATATGTTGAATACAAAAAATACAACATACATACATACATTTATTTGTTCTACATTACGTTTAAGACAAGACATAATCAACAATATATTTCGAAATTTGTTGATTTTTTTCGGTGAAAAATACTTTCCAAATCGTTTTGGCGTAACGTTTCGGCCTACTTCATTCAGCCATCATCAGATCCAATTGCGTAAGTTTTCCTGTTCCAGCCTCTCCATCACTAGATTTGCAACAACCGGTGATAGAGGGGAACCCATTAGTACGCCGAAATTTTGTTTGTAGAACACTCCTCTGTGTACAAAAAAGGTGGACCCCAACACAAGCTTGTCCGAGCAGATAACAAGTGAATAACATATCAAGGTATTTACCTTAAATACTACCATACCTTGATATGCCCTTCATTTGGTGGTAATAAGAGGCAAAATAACAAAAACGAATACTAAAATTTAGTATAAATTACACCTAGAAAATAACAAGTCTTGTTATTTCAATAATGAATACATACCTAAAATTTCAAGTGCTGTATTTGTTATCCCAAAGTTATTGAATAACAAACAAATAACATTTCTTGTTATTAAATGTTTCATTTGTACGATGACTTCATGATGTAATAACAAATCTTGTTATTCGGTTATTTTCACCGCTGAGCCAACAAATACTACATCAATACCAAACTCCAATTTTAGGTATTAGAGCACATGTTGCTCTTCGCATGGTATTTGTAAGGTATGCCCTTCTGCTCGGGGACGGCTGCTACGAAGCTGTTCTGGTCGATCGGTGTATGAGCTTCAACATCGTTCCAGCGTCGGTTGATACATTCTATCGCGTAGTCAACCGGCACGAAGTGACATTCAACGAAACCATGACTTCGTCTTCGCTGATCTGCGCTCCTGGTACCTCCTGGTAGTACGTCACAATACTCGGTTTGTGGCTGCCGCTCTCCATCCTCGGTCGCGCCCGGTGCTCGCCAAGTCACGCTCCACCTGGTCCGCCCATCGTGCTCTCTGCGCTCCACGCCTTCTTGTGCCAACCGGATCCGTTGCAAACACCAGCTTTGCCGGGTTGTTGTCCGGCATTCTTGCAACATGCCCTGCCCACCGTATCCTTCCGGCTTTGGCTACCTTCTTGATCCTGGGTTCGCCGTAAAGTGCAGCGAGCTCGTGGTTCATCCTTCGCCGCCACACACCGTTCTCCTGCACACCGCCGAAGATCGTCCGTAGCACGCGTCGCACGAAAACACCTCGAGCATGGTCCATGTCTCGTGCCCGTAGAGGATTACCGGTCTTATTAGCGTTTTGTACATGGTGCATTTGGTGCGTGGGTGAATCTTTTTCGACCGCAGTTTTTTCTGGAGCCCGTAGTAGGCCAGACTTCCGCTGATGATGCGCTTCCGAATTTCACGGCTCACGTTGTTGTCAGGATCCGAGGTAGACGAATTCCTTCACCACCTCGAAAGTATCCCCATCTATCGTAACATTACTACCCAGACGGATCCGGTCGTTTTCGGTTCCGCCTACCAGCATGTACTTTGTTTTTGAGGCATTCACCAGCAGTCCGACCTTTGCTGCTTCGTGTTTCAGGCGGGTGTACAGCTCTGCCACCATTCTAAATGTTCTGGCGATAATGTCCATGTCGTCCGCAAAGCACACAAATTGTCCGGATTTTGTGAAAATCGTTCCCCGACTTTTGAGCCCGGCTCGTCGCATCACACCTTCCAGAGCGATGTTGAAGAGTAGGCATGAGAGTCCATCACGTTACGGAGTGTCTCAGGTGCGTTACATGAGGTCGACGGGGTTTTCAGGGGATTTCGGGGGCTTTTCAGGAAATTTCAGATTATTTTTAGCGAGTTTTGGAGGCGTTACGGAGGTATTATCAATGCGGGTCTCAGGTGCGTTACATTGGGTTCATGGGCTATTTAGGTGCTTTGAGGGGTCTTTGATGCGTTACATTAAGACCGAGGGGGTTTTATGGGATTTCTGATTATTTTGCTCCCGGACGGTCTCAGGTTATTTACGTGGGGTCCGTGTGGGTTTCAGGCGGATTTGAAAGGCGTTTCATAAAATTTCAGTGGATTTTCAGAGGAGTTTACGAAAACCCTTGAAACGCCCCGGAAACTCCCCTGTAACTTACATAATCTCATTGAATCGCCCTTGAAATTTCCTCAATTCCGTTTCAAATGCCCCTGAAATAACAAAATGTTCCCGAAACTCCCCTGATATGACCCTATCTGAAATGCTTCACCCTTGAAACCTCCGTAATCCCATTGAAACGCTCTTGAAATCATCATAATTAATTTGAATAAACCCTTAGGCTCCTTTGACGCCTCTCAAACTCTCTGAAATGTTCTATATACTACTGAAATGCCCATAAACGCCCTTAACATGCTCTTGAAATCGCCTAAAACAACCCAATGAAACACCCCTGAAGACCCTTGGAACTTCCTGGAAATCCCCTTGGCCCCATTTCAAATTTTCAGGAGCAAGATCTGTTCTGGCGACTTAAGTTATGCACAAATAACCTCTTTTTTATGCCCGTTTTAATTTATGCACTCCCAGCCAATACAGATATTCATTTCTAAGTCTAGTTTCTACTTTGTACGTACTGAACAAAAAGATAGAACAAGTAATGATCAAGTATGTAATGATTCCACTTCCGCAGGCGGCAAACAAAGTGTATATCTCCCATGCAATTCAAATGGAGCTGTCACTTTTCTTTGCGGAAAATAGTCCATTATTCTGTCTCTTATTCCGTAACGAACAGTAATGCTTCAGTTGTCACTTGCGGAAAAAGGAGGAATTCTACTTGAGCGCTCTATTTGGGAACAGAAAACTATATATTTGAAATTTCAAATATATTTTAAATAATTCAGATTTAATTTCTCATTAATCATTTACAGTTTTTTGTGATTGATTAATTATAACTAATTATGATTTTAAATCAATTAGCCATTTTTAAATTAATCAAATAAATCAAAAAGACTAATCACAGATAGAAGCAAATTTAACCATCAATTTAATCATTAATTATCCTGAAAATCAAATTAATCATTAATCTTAATCACAAAAATTGAAATTTTAATCTACAATGATTAATCATGATTAAATTTTTCGTTAATCATGAACGCTCTGGTTGCCTGTTTCACTGAAAATCACAGCAACAGTGCCGTTCACCAGAAACACGGAAGTTCAACAGAAGCTCAACGTATCCCACAAAGGTTTCATGCCGCGAACCGAAATGTGCAGGGATAAGGACGGGATCATCCTGATTGACGGACATAAGGTAATTGAAAGGTGGGAACAGCACTACGACGAACACCTGAATGGTGCGAGGAGCACAGATATGGAGGACCAAGCTGACGGGAAAAATGACTACATCAGTACACCTGGGAGCAACAACGAGCAAACATCCACGTTGAAGAAAGTTATGGGTGCTATCAAGCAACTCAAGAAAAATAAGATGGCTGGTGAGGATGGTATCGAAGCGGAACTCATTAAGGTGGGCATGAAAAAGTTGGCCACGATCTTGCACCGGCTGAAAGCTATTGATTGCAAGATGGGCGGATCAGGTGCAGTGCGATCTGGCAAATGTGGGACGAGTCCGAGGATGGAGGACAGCTGCCACGAACCGAGTATAGTGGCGAGAAAATGTTGATTCAGTTTTATTGTAATAATAATTTGTGGATTCGTGGCCGTGCAGCTAGTGTCACCAAGCATTTGGTCGCATCGTGCTAAGGAGCACGGGTTCGATTCCCGCCACAGTTGTCACTGCCAGGAATAGTTTTCAGCTGTGCCACTGGGCGTTGTATACTAGTCCGTTGTCTAGTGTCATGCTACCTTCAAAGAGCGATTAGCGCACTGAAAGCATTGAACGTGTCCATGTCTTTAAAAAATTATAACAAAACGTGATATGAATTAAGCCTCAGGATTACTTGTTTCTATTAAAATTTGATACAATTTTTCCAAACGTCGAAGATTCAAAACTACATTATAATACAATGAGTTCCCAAGTAACATTTTAAAGACAAATTAGTCTAGTAGAGGTTTTTAGAACCGCCATAAACCCTTATACCTTCTATTTTCGTTTTATGATGGTTTTAAGAACCTCTTCTAGTCTATTTGACTAAAGAATGTTCCTCCTCCTCTTCTTGGCGTAACGTCCTCACTGGGACAAAGCCTGCTTCTCAGCTTAGTGTTCTATGAGCACTTCCACAGTTATTAACTGAGAGCTAAAGAATGTTATTTGGGTTATCAAACAACATTCATAACATAATGTGATATAATTCAGTTATAGTATTTTGAAAACACCAAGCATGTTGAATATAATTATATCACGATAAGTTATGAATATCATGGTTTGTTAGGATTATGTTATATGTTTGCTACAATTTTCTGGAGCTCTTGCGGTTATTTTTCCACGAATGCCTCCTGGAGTTAGTCTGAGATTTCTCCAGATGTTCCTTCAGAAATTCCTACAGGAGTTTCTTCAGGAATTAGGCATATCTCCACGTTTTCCTGGAAGGATCTCCCATAGAGTGCCTACAATGATTCCTCCATGATTTATTTCAGGAAATCCTCCAGAAATTTCTTTCTGGAATTTCTTCCGAAATCCTTTCGGGGATTCCTTCTGAAAATTCTTCGGAGATTCCTACTGGAAATCCTTCCTCCTTCCTGGAAACATAAGGATTCTTCCTGGAATTTTGACAGAAGGGATGGAAGCTGCAAAATGTGCGACCAAAGGTTTTTGAAATCATAAAAATAATAAAATGCACTATAAAAACTTAAATGTTTCCAAAAAAAACGAAGTCATGCACAAACGAAATGAATCATTTTCTTCATACATTTTTCAACATATTCTATAATTTTATTAAATTAAAGTTGTTAAAAAATTAATTGGAGGTGAAACATTCTAGTTTTATTAAAAAAAATGCAAGTTTATTTTCATATTTAAACAATTTGATTCATTATTATACCATAGCTGCTCCATGTTAAATTGAAATAACATCATAAACATCAGTAAATTGCTCAATAAAGAATTCATACATTATACCATTCCTGGTATAATGTATGAATGAACCAAGTACTGGTAAATGCTTCATTTGTTGTTAAATTATGCACTATTTACGTAGTACAGAACGACTGGTATCACTTGAAGAGTTTGAGTACATGTTACAGTCGGACTAGATAGTGGTGTTCTGAAGCTTCCTAAATATATCTGGCGAGAAGATGCAGCATTCAGTTAGCTAAATTTTGATAGTTTTTCGAACCAACCATGATTCCAAATCAGGCAAAATTTCAGACAAGGCATTCCGTTTTTAAATATATGGTACGGAAGTTTTATCATCTTCTTTTGATCATTACAATGAAACAGGAGTTTTACAAGCACTTCCACAGCTGCTAGCAGAATACTTGGATAAACTTAGAAATAGTCATAAGGTGTTTTGGGGCTATCCATAAATTACGTCACGCTTTGAGGGGGTAGGAGGGATTCAGCATAATGTGACGACCCATACAACAATTTCAGAGGTCGCATACAAAAAATGTGACATAGGGGAGATGGGGGGTTGAAAATGATCGATTTTTGCGTGACGTAATTTATGTACGTTCCCTAATAGTATGAGGTGAGAGGGGGATTGAGAAATCTTATGCTCCGTACTAAAATATTTGGGGTTTCTACGAAAAAAAATAAAAAAGGGGAGGGCGGGTTAAAAAATGATCTAATTCCTTTACGTAATAAATGGACATCCCTTTGATTGTCGACGAGAAGTAAACGTCCAAGTGTTAACGTTTTTTGGTTGTTTATGTCCTACCGTGTGAAGCAATGTTGTCCTAGACATGATTTAGCAAGCAAAACTTTTAAATTAATTTTCAGCATTTTACGGGCGCATTAAATAAGCTGTTGAAATGAACTCAGTCAAAGCAATATGGTGCGTACATATTTGCTACAAATGCCTAGATTTTCACCCGCAAAATGATAAGTAGATTGAAGCGCGTTGGAAATACTGAGCCATAATGCATGATTTACCAATAAATCAGGAGCGGCACAAAAATTGACGTTCTCGTTCAGCCTTTTTTGCGGTGAATTTTACCCACACAATTATTAATGAAACTGTTGACGCATAGTCACTAGCACTTTGTGATGACTAGCTGACTAGTTGTCGAATCGGTCACAATTTGTAAGTCGACCATGAGTTGTATCTTGGTTGTAAATCGATTGCGAATTAAAACCGTATATAACACAAATGTATGTTTTATATTGGCTCCACCTCTTGCGCTCTTTTCTTACAATTTAGTCGTTAATAAGACGATTGGTACAAAGGGTACAACAATCATTATAGTTGCATTTAAATAATAGGAACTTATTAACGTCCAAGTGTGTTGCTTGGGTGAGGAATTCCTTCAGGGATTCCTCTAGTAATTTTGTCGAGGATTGCTCCTCGAAGACTTCCCAGAATATCTCCTAGAATTATTGCGAGGATTGCCCCTGGAATTCCATCAGGGATTGCTCCTGAACTTCCTTCAGAAATTCCTGCTGGAATTCTTCCGGAACTTCTTCCTGGAATAACTTTGGCGATTACTCTTGGAATTCCTTTGGGGATCCCTCAGAGATTTCTTCCAAGAATTCCTCCTGGAATTACTTCGGAGACTACTCCGGAAATTGCTTCAGAAGTTCCTGCTGTCATTCTTTGGGGAATTCTTCCTGGAATTCCTTCGGAAATTTCTTCTGGAATTCCATCGGGGATTTCTCCTGTGATTCCTTAGGGGATACCCAAGCAACGCACATGTTATATAAGAGTTGCGGCAGCGCAAGTTTTGGTTGTATGCAAGTTTATTTTACGTAATTTTAACACAATGCTAGATTTACGTAAAACAAACTTATATACAACCAAAACTTGCGCTGCCGTAACTCTTATATAACATGTGTGTTGCTTGGGTACCTCCTGGAATTATTTTGGAGATTCCTCTTGGAATTCTTCTACTGGAATTTCTTCGGGAGTTCTTCCTGAAATTCCTTCGGGGATTCCTCTTGGAATTCCTTGGGAAATTCATCCTTGAATTCCGTCCAGAATTCCTCATGGATATCATTCAATGATTCGCCCTTCCTTTGGGGATTCCTCCTGGAATTCCTTTTTAAATTGCCGCAGGAGTTACTGTGGGATTTCCACTGAAATTCCTTCAGAGAATTCTGCTGGAATTCTTTCGGCGATTCCTCCTCGATTCATTTCGAGGATTATTGCTAGAAATTCTTCTGGGACACCTCCTAGGGGATTCTTCCTAGAATTTCTCTTAAATTTCAATCAGGAATTTCATCGGAAGTTTCTGCTGGGATCACTCTAAGAGAGATTCTTGAATCACAGGGATTCCTGCAGAAGTTCCTGATGTTTCGTACAGCAGTTCCTGCAGGGATTAGTTATTGAAAAAGCTCACACTACAAATTCTGGAGCGTACTAACGCTTTGCTGCAGCAATGTTGACTGTTTACATCGCCAATGCTGATTTCATGGTCAAATTACGGTCACGCCGATTCATGCCGCCACCATGATTGATAGATCAATGATTGATGGACAGATCTTCTCTTACGTTATCAACATCAGGACCTATCGTGGCGCTAACATCAACTATGACCACTACCTGGTGAAGGTCTACGCCCAAAACTCACCGTTATTGATAAAGTACAGTACCGGTCGCCGCCCGCTACGATCTAGACTAGAGCGACTGAAGCAACCAGATGTCACCACTGCATACGCGCAGAATCTCGAGGCAGCCTTGCCGGACGAGAATTTTCTCGATGTGGCCCTTCTGGAAGACGTCTGGAGTATAGTCAAAGCAGCCATCAACAATGTAGCCGAGAGGACTACCGGGAACGGAGAACGGAGTTGTCGAAACGATTGCTTTGACAGGGAGTGCAGAGTGGATTTGGAGCAGAATAACGCAGGACGGGCGTATAAATGGAACTGCTGTGCCGTTCACAAGAAACATGGAAGTTCTTCCAGAACCTCAACACATCCCGCAAAGGCTTCGTGTGGCGAGCCGAAATGTGTTGGGGAGAATCTTGAGATGATCGAAAGGTGGGATCAGCTCTACGATGAACACCTGCATGATGCGGGGAACACAGCCATGGAGGACTAAGGTGGTGGGAAAAATGACAGCTGGGAGTAACAACGAAGGAACTTAAGAATGCTATCCAACAGCCAGTAAGTCATGGTAAAGCCATGGTAAATCAGCTGGTAAGGATGGTATCGAAGAACTCATCAAAATAAGCCCGGAAAAGTTGGTCAGCTTCCTGCACCAGCTATTAGTCTGGATCTGGGGGATGGGAGAGCTACCGGAGACGTGCAAGGAAAGGGTTATATGCCCCATCTACAAAAAATATTACAAGTTGGAGTGTGAAAATTTCCGAGCGAACACAATTAGGAATGCCGCCTACAAAATGCTATCCCAGATCATCATATCATCATCCGTCGTCTTTCGCCTTACAGAAGTGAATTAGTTTGGTTGAAGTTAACAAGCCGGCTTCCATAATGGCCGCTTGACAACGAACCAGATCTTCAATATTCGACAAATCCAAAAATGCCGCGAATTCCAGGTCCCAACGCACAACCTGTCCATCGACTTCAATGCGGCGTACGACAGTATCGGCCGCAAAGAGCTGTGGAAAATCATGGACGAGAACGGTTCTATCGCAAAGCTCAATAGACTGGATGGACGGTGTAAAAAACTGCGTAAGGGTTTTGGGACTGCGACAATGTGATGGAATCTTACACCTGCTGTTCAACATCGCCCTCAGAAGGAGTCAAGCGACGAGTCGGGTTCATCAGCTGGGTCACGATTTTCACAAAATCCGTCCAATTTGCCTGTTTTGCGGATGACATGGATAACAAGCCTGTGCACATTGGAGGGGTTTTAGGGGTCAAACCCCTCCCATTGCCAATGTTCCATATACTAGGCGCCCTTCCGCCTTTTGCCGAAATTAGAAAAAAAAAACCTCCATTTACGCCTTCTCTGTGCACGGGCATGATGAATATTATTGCTAGAGCATCTAGAACGGTGGCATAACTGTACACCCGTTTGAAACGTGAAGCAGCAAGGGTCGGACTGGTGGTGAACGCGTCAGAAAACTATGTAAATTGTATGTGCTAGCAAGTGGAACCGCGAACGACAGGGCAAGCCTAGGCATGCAATGTTACGATAAACGGTGACCTCGGGGACACGTTCCAGGTGGTGGAAGATTTCGTCTACCTCGGATCCTTATTAACGTCAGACAACAACGTTTGCCGTGAAACACGAAGGCTCATCATCAGTGGAAGTCGGAACTACTATGAGCTTCACAAGAACCTTCGATCAACGATCAATCAATCAACGATCAAATCTGACTACATGTCAATGGTTGCTCCTCCGTGATTGATCTGAGCTGGTACCAATTGCACTGAGATCCAAATGAATAAGGGCTGGGACACTCCACTTATTCTCAAAGTGCAATTTAAGCAGCTCATACATTTTTGATCAATAACTGCGCCGGCCACGTCCTTATAGTCAGTAGGGAAGGGAAAAGAATGTTAGATTGTGCTGGTTGTTGCTACTAAAGACCGAGAATACCTCTGCATCCCCACAACCAGCACGGACTGAGGTATATGTTAGACGGAAAGGATGGGAGATCTGGAAGTCACCGTTGGGTCGGTGATGCGATCCATGGATTGGGGATGTTCGCAGGATGATAGATTGTGTGGTATGAGCTTCGCAAGAACCTTCGGTCGAAAAAGATTACCCCTACCAGGTGGTTCTCTACGGGCACGACACCTGGACTATGCTCGACGAGGACATGCAAGCACTCGAAGTGTTCGAGCGTAGGGAATTTAGGATCATTTTTAGCGGTGTGCAGGAGAACAATGTGTCTCGGCGAAGAATGGCCCACAAGCTCGTTGCACGTTGAGTCTGGCGCAAAAAAAGAGTTAGTCTGAAGTGAAGTTCCAGTGTTACAAGGTGATGACGAAATTGTCAAAAACGAACCAAAAAGCCCGTGTTCCAGACGAACAGCTCTCCAAAAACTCTATTCATCCTGTTTTGCTCCCCAACTAATAGAATCCAATTTTATGGCACATTAGTCACCCATAGTGAGGAAAAACAGCACACACCGGTTTTACGATTTCATCGAATCATTCCACGATTTGATCCTTTCTTCCAAGTAGCACCAGTATACCCACCTAGACAACGATAGGCGGCGAAAGGTCATTTCGAATTCAGCTGGCATTCGACAAACACAGGAAATGGCTTAATTCCAGCTCTTTCTCCCAGCTCCAGGGCTCCACCGTGGGGCACGGGAGTCTTGATCGAGGCATTCGAGACATTATTCAACTCGCGAGCGCGCATCCCAGTAGGCAAATATAATAAACGATTTAACGTTTTCTGGGGTCTGTCTCCATGGTGCCTCCCCCAAGCTTCACACCGCAAACGCCTGCTATTCACATCCAAGCAAGCGCGCGGAACCGATCGAGGAAGGCAACTACTGTGCACAGCCACTTTCGTCGTTAATTTTATTCTTATTATTGATCCGAGTCCCGGGTGTTGATTAGTCTCTACGTTAACGGTCGACTGTGTTTTGTGTCGCTTCTGCCTCGGCCGGGCTGCATCGTTTGGAATCTCGCGGGGAACCAAGTCAAAAGCCAACACCATCCAACCAACCAACCAACCAGGTGTGCAAGGTACCTAAATCTGTGGGAACTTTCTGTTTTTGGTAGTTGTTCTCTTCTACTGCTGCCATCAGGAGCTGGGACTATGATGGTAGGTAAGGCGGGAGGAACGGAACAGCTTGCAGCCGTCGCGTTGTGGAGGCAGCAGCCTGGCGCGCGCGTAAATAGCAGGCAATTAACTTTTATCACGTTTTGGTTTTTATTGTCCCCAAAAGGAAGCTACTAATGAAAGTCGAGTGTTTTGACTCCTAAACGTTCGAATCTATGATAGATAAGAACGGGTTAGGTTTTGGAGTCCATAAGATGATCTTGTTTGTTTTAGAAGTAAAGTAGTAGATAATTAGGCCAAAATACAAAAATAGCTTGTATTCGATTCACCTGTGGCTGATCATTTAAGCCTTTTTCCGGGCAAGGCTTACCAGAACGCTGCTAATCTGACTTCGGCAAGATTGAGGAGGTAGTTCCGAGCGTCTGTTCACCAAGGAGGTGCGGCTGAAACCGTGTCTGTTCTGGCAAAGGTTCTGGCATCCAGCGGCTGAGTATGAAATGCTCCTCCACCGGAAGCTATACCTAAGGTGGCAGCCCCACCACGGTGGTTAGGGGACTTTAGGTCAACAACCTACTGTTCTCGAAACCCAAAAACCGAAAATTTAAGATTGCGATCTGATTCAACGGAAACGACTTTCAGCGCGAAACAACGGACAAGAATTGGAACTTGCAATACTTATATTAACCCTAGCCCAGCAGGGTAAACTGATATAACTAGCCAATGAGGTATGTATACCGTTCCATACTTGAGATCCTAGGACTGAGCGAAGTCCGTTGGCCAAACTTTGGAGAACACAGATTGGCGCCGGGTTAAATTCTGCTTCACTCTAGCCTACGAGGCGAACACGCTCCTCGCCACCGTAGAGTTGATTTCCTGCTCAGCGCTCACGCCCACGCAGCGCTCATCAAGAGGGATATTAATGAGAGGGTATTTGTAGCCTGATTAAGAACACCTCAAGTAACAATGACAGCTGAATAACAGCTTATTCAGTCGAAATTTTAAAATAAGTCTTGTGAGCGGTTCATTCAGAGAACATTTACAGCCAACTGAAGATCCTCATGGGCATCTTCAATGCGAAAGTTGGTTCCGATAACTCGGACTATGAGTGCAATGAGCACGTCATGAGACGCCATGTTCTCGGAGAAATAAGCGAGAACGGTGAGCTGTTTGCACAGTTTTGTGGCATCATTTACATGGTGAATGGAGGATCGCTCTCTCCTCTTCGACCATGATGGCGTCAAGGAAAAACAAATTAACCACATCTGCGTCAGCCAGAAATGGAGACGTGATGTACAAAACAAACGTAGTGCCGACAATGCGCTACTCCTAATCGGCGAAATCCGGCTGCGCATTGCGAGGATCCATCGACAGGAGGAGGAAATCGGGTGCTGGTTCAACATACGCTGACTGGAAGACGCTGCGGTAAAAAAGTCCTTCGTGGAGGAGCTGGAGAACCGTGCTTCGGTTATTCCGGAAGGTGGAAGCGTAGAAAGTCAATGGAGCGCCATCAGGAATGCCTTCATCTGAATATTTTGGGCGAGCGATGCACTCGATGAAAGCAGTGAATCACAGACGACACCAGGACGAAGATAGAGGAGCGAATGAACGGCAAAGTTGCGGTAGAGAGAGCGCATACACGATGAGCCAAAGCCGTAGCCCGCACGGAAAGATTGATCTAAATGAAGCAACAGAGCAAGGAGTAACTTTCACGCAGCGATCGAAAAGACAAAAGATTTCATGCAAACTTGTGTGAACATTCACGCAAATTTGTGTAAACCCGGATCAGCACATTTTTTGTGCTGATCCAGTCGTACGCAAATCAGGCCAAACATGTCTAAAGGTCCTATCTGCAGAAGAGAGGCTCTCTTTGGTTTCCCTCTCTTTCATTAATATCTCAGCTGTTTATTTGTATTATGATTGTCTCCTTGCATTGAACGATGGTCAAAACAATCGTCTTTTGATTGGTACTGCAAAAAAAGTTGAAAAGTGTACCATTACATTGCAATAATTGAAAGAGAAAGTGAACAAAGAGAGCCTCTCAAATGCAGATAGGACCTATTGAAATGTTTGGCCTGAAATATGAGTGAAAAATCCTTTGTCTTTTCGCAAGTTACTCATTGGCTGTGTACTTTCGTTTTAGGGTGCGTCAGCGCTATTCGGCTCTCGAGAAGGAAGTGAAGCGCTCATGTAAACGGAACAAAAGAGAGTGGGCGGACTCCCTAGCCGACGAAGGCTAGAAAGCCGAAAATTCCAGCGACATTCGTATCCTCTACGATGACTCACGTCGCCTTAGTGGGACTAAAATGAATGCGATGATGCCCGTGAAAGACATTACCCGTGTCAACACCGAAGCTCCAGCATTGGTCCGGGAGGGGGGAGCGTGGGGTTTCGTTCGCATATCAGCGGAAATGCTAAATCATGTACTCAAAGCTGACCCCACGGTATCTGCACAACTGCTGCACCAATATATCTGCAACATATGGGAAACCGGAACATTTCCGGTCGACTGGATGCAAGGCGCTTAGTTAAGATGCCCAAAGAGGGAGAGCTGACTGTATACGATAATTCGCGGGGTATCATGTTGCTGTGCATCGTTCTCAAAGTCCTCTGCAAAGTGATCCTTAACCAGATACAGAAGAAGATTGATGCAGCTCTCCAATGGCAGCAAGCAGGATTCCGTGCCGGACGATCCTGTGTGGACCATATTGTCACGCTCCGCCTCATCCTGGAGCAAATCAATGTATTCCAAAAGTCTCTCTGTCTGGTGTTCGTTGATGAATTTCGACCGTCTCAATCACGAAAACATGTGGGAAGCCCTCAGGTGGAAGGGTGTCCCTGAGAAAGTCATCGCCATCGGCCTCACTGAAGCACGGTACAGGGCGTATTCGTGCAAAGTACTGCACAGCGATGTCTTGTACGATCCCTTCCGGGTCGTTGCTGGAGTGAAGCAAGGATGTATACTATCACCGCTACTGATCCTCATCGTAATCGACGAGATCCTGGTAGGTGCGATTGATCGTGTTCCAAATCGTTGCTGTGGTAGCCCATTACCATAGAGCACCTAAATGACTTCGAACTGCCTGTTGATGTTGCTCTCTTAGATCACCGGCGCTCTGATATGCAGAGTAAGCTCGATGATCTTGCCGATCGCTCCTCGGCGGCAGGTCTTACCATCAACGTCAACAAGACCAAATCGATAGATGTAAACACTAGACCTGTTCACTTTGAAACTTTTTTTCTCCGATTCTCCGTGACACATCAAATTATCAATCCACATGCAAAAACAAGTCTTCAGTCCAAAATTGAGCCAAATTGATAAAGATTTAAAGGTGTATCAAATCGATTCTGTGTTTATTTAACCGTTTTCACACAAATTTACTCATAAATCCAGAAAATTGCTCCGAAAGGGTGCCGAAAATACCGCTAGGATATAGTTAGTACAATACTCTACAACTTTGCCGAAGACACTACGGTGTTTAAATTGCTTATTTCGAAGTTATTCAATAATTTTAGTTGAGAAATCACGAAAAACACGATATTTTTACGATTTTACATATAAAAGTCATGTAATTTTACGTTATTTTAAGTGACTAAATTAATTAGCTGTTTCTCCTTTGTGTTACGAACATTTCGTCCCTATATTGTTTTTGTGTAGGAATTCGTTTTCAATGACTAATTATCAAAAGTATGCCACGTTGATGCTAAAAATCGCGTAGAGTTGCCAGCACGAATTAAAACAAAGTTACCCATGATTAAGACGTCATGCCATCGTATTCTAATGTATTTTGATTCAAGTATCAGAAATGGCGCAGATGGTAAGGCTCGAGCCTGCGGATCAGAAGGTCCCAGGTTGAAGCTCAAATACATAATAAACTTTTTTTTCTTTCTTTGTAGCAGTTAGGATGATGAATCTGCCATGAGCCATGGCCCATGACTTACACGCAATCTCCCAAATAATGATGATCGGGACCTGCCAATAAGCCCATTCCAGGACTAGCTAGATATTTAGTTTACTTGTTGACAAGAAATCGTGTCCACGAGATCAGCTGGACGAAATATTGGACATCTGTTTGATACCGATTAATTTAGCTAAAACAATTCAATACGATGATGGAACTGCTTCTGGATGCAAAATTTATCATACAACTGTGGAGATTACTTCCATCTATCTAGCCACAAGCAACATAACTACACGATAAAGGGAAACTTCATTCTTACTATGCACTCTACGGTTTCCAAACAAGGCTATGATACCAAATTGCAATGAGATGCAGAGCGTAGTCTCATTAACTTATAGCTGGATCGAGACGCAAAAAATCCTATTCCAGGGCTCAATCCTTGAATGTTCGAATCGGCAGTCTCATGCTCAACTATCTACACCAAATTGAAACTGATGCAGATGCGACAAAGAAATGTAATGACGTTTTAATCATGGGTAACTTTGTTTAATTTTGTGCTGGCAACTCTATGCGATTTTTAGTATCAACGTGACATACTTTTGATAATTAGTCAATGAAAACGAATTCCTACACTAAAATGATGTATGGACGAAATGTTCGTAACACATAGGAGCAATAGCTAATTAATTTAGTCACTTAAAACAATGTAAATTTACATGACTTTTACATGAAAATCCGTAAAAATATTGTATTTTTTCGCGATTTTTTAACGAAAATTGTTGAATAACTTTGAAATAAGCAATTTAAACACCGTAGTGTCTTTGGCAAAGTTGTAGCGTATTGTTCCAACTACATTTTAACGATGTTTTTGGTACCTTTTCGGTGCATTTTTTTGGATATTGGAGTACATTTTCGTGAAAATGCTCGAAAAAACACAAAATCGATTTGATACACCTCTAAACCTTTACCAATTTGGCTCATTTTTGGACTGAAGACTTGTTTTTGCATGTGGATTGATAATTTGATGTGACACGGGTAGGTCAAAAAAAGTGAACAGGTCTAGTAAACACGATCAACCCTTCTAGCTTCATGGTAGCTGGCGCGAACAGTGGAGAATTTTGAAAGCATCCAATATCTTGGTGGCCAAATGGCGGTCGATGCCGGCGGTGCACGGATCAAGAAGGCGAGGGCTGCCTTTGCGTTTAATGCTCGCAAAGGCAGCCCTCGCCTTCTTGATCAGTAAATATGAAAAATCAATCAGATTAGTCAACGCAGAAAAAAAGATCCAAATTTTAAACTCGAACGTGAAATCTGTGCTGGTGTACACCAGTGAAACTTGGTGTGTATCAACGGAGAACATTTAACGGCTGCAGAGCTTCACTAATAGATGCCTGCGGTATACATATAATTCGTGCATGATGGCCTCACAACGCAGAGCTCTATCTTCGATGCCATCAAAAGTCGATAGCGACAGAAATTCGGGAGTGAAAGTGGAGGTGGGTCGGCCAACGGAGCGGGAACGAAATCTGCAAACAAAGGTTAAATTGGAACCCAGCAGGACATCGCATCAGAGGCAGACTTAGAGGCTCATGGCGGCGCAGCCTCAACAACGAAATCAAGCAAGTCGACAGGTCAAGCTGGCCACAGGTCAAGGCGATGGCTGGCAATCGCCCAGATTGGAGATCTTTCAATTCGGACTTCTGCACCACCATGGGTGCCCAGGAGTGAAAGTAAGTAAAGAAGTGTCGAACCGCTATATCTGTGGCAATTTGGCTAGACTCTCTTGGCTGTTGCTTCTCAGCTTCAAAATAATGGGCCCTATTCAAGACACTAGGGAGGTGGTTCTTACGGTTGGAACACACTATAAAGGTAACTGAACTTCATACCTGACGCTAGTTTCTTTGTCTATTCGACATTGTTATTCGACATAGTTATTGAGAGGTAATTCAGTGGTTTCCAAGCTGGATTCCCGGGCCATGCTGATTTCGCAAGAACCGAAAGTCCGAGGAGAAGGTGTAAAGGTTTTTTTTTGGATTTTGTCCCTCTGAAGCACCCTTGAGACCACTGAAACACCCCTGATACTCTCTGAAATGATTCTGTGACCCCTTTGAATTCTCCCTTCAGCCTCATGAGAACCTCTGCAACACCCCTGAGCCCTCCTGCACTTCCACCTGGACCCATCTTATAATCCCCCTGGAGTCTCCTAAGAACCCCAGAAACTCCCGAGAAACCCCTGAAATGTTCCCAGACTCCTGGAGTCCTTGTTGAAATCCCTGAAACGCCCCATAGATAACCTGAAACGCCCCTGCGAACACCTGGACTCCTTGAGAACCCCTGAAATGTAACTGCGACCCCGTGAAACACTCCTGAGACGTTCTCACACTTTGGGTTCTTTAGAAATTTGCGTGGCCCGTAACAATAAATTGAAAACCATAACACATTTAAAATGAAGATACTCTTTCTTGGGATGACCATGTTTTTTGGATTTCACTTCTTCCTATCAATTTTGGTTCTTGCGGCCCGTGAACCCAGATTTTAAACCATTGAGTTTTGCAACACAACTATATTCTAATCACTGCTCGTGAGGCGTGGATCGAATCAAAATATTCAGTTAATCCTCAAATTTATGGTTTTAAAGAATTTCGCGTGGGTCTTGACCATCAATTGGATACCACTAATCTTTACAATGCATCTGTATTAACACTGCAAACACCGTGATAAGTAAAAAGTGGGAACTAAAAGTTTGAGCATCTCGATCTCAGCCGCCTGTGAACCGCTTTTCAATTATCTTTCAAGGATCTTTGACCCAACTTTTCTAGTTTTATTTTATACAAAATCCATGTCTTAAGAGATGCTCATTAGCTCATTTTCCCTCCAGAATGGCGTGAGTGAGGAACGTTTTTTAAAAAGTGATATTTTTTTTTTGTTTGCATGTCAAATTTGAGTCGTAGCAACTCAAAATGACTGAAAAACGAGATTTCTGCTAATAAGGCATAGTGTTGAGGTAATACAAAATGTTCGCAACTATCTTGATCAATTGCGGCTCTCGATGAATAAACGCTTCATTGCTCTTGCCAAGCATCCTAGAGGGTTAGGGACTTCAGCAAAGTTGTCTAGATTGATTGGTGCTACATTTTTGTGTCTTTGGTTTTGATCTTGGTCTGCTGAAACTGATCTGGATAAGTTTTATGCTTCAATATGACGCTCTAGTGTTCTCTGTATGCATCCTAGAGGATTGAAGTATTTGGTAAAGTGTTTTGAATTGATTAGTACTGGGTAATTCTCGCTGAGACCGGTCCACTATTTACACCTTGTTTTCAAAAATGTTTAGAGTGGCGATTCTCTGAAAGTCCTCGCTAAAAAAGTAAGGAAAAGGCATTTGGTTGCTGAAATTGATGGACCCCCCGTTAGTTACAGCCACAACAATTTTTGCAGACCCCTCAATTTTGGTCAAATCATGGCTCATTTAAATCGTTATAACTCGAAAGTTTCTCCAAAACCCACCTCAAAACGAGTTGTTGTTGAAAAGAGGGAAAATAGTGCTAATATTTACACTAATAAAAAGTTGGGTCAGCCATATTGATTTTAGCCGCCATCTTGGATTTTTATACCAAAACATTTTTTTCACCACCGATTTTCAAAATTTTCGCATCAATTAAAAGCTGAGACATTTATACACAACATATCAAAAAACTAGTGATGTCTTTTTCTTCTTTCAAAAGTTATCCGGCGAGAGTTACCCACTGCATTTTAACGTCTTCAGTTTTGATCTATATTTGCTGAAAGTGATCTAGATAAGTTTAATCTTTCGATACGACGCTCTAGTATTCTCGATATGCATCTTAGAGGGTTGAAATCTTCGGTAAAATGCTTTGGGTTAGTTTATACTACATTCTTACGTCTTCGGTTTTGATCTAGATCTGCTAAAACTGCTCTAGATAAGTTTTATGTTTCAATACAACGCTCTAGTGTTCTCGGTATTAGGATGGTTGGAATCTTCAACAAAATGCTTTGAATTGGTTGGTACAGCATTCTTACGTTTTCGGTTTTGCTCGAGATCTAATGAAACTGATCTAGATCTGTTATGTCTTTTGACATAATTATGTAGCGTTCTGGATATGCATCATGAAAGGTTGAAGGCTTTCAAGAAGTGTATATAACATTCAAGAGCTCTAGATATGCATCTCGCATCTCCAAGGGTGGCAGTCATCGGTAAACTGCTTCAGATTAGTTAGTACTACGTTCTTACATCTTTGGTCTTTAATATGCCTTAACTGATCTAGACTAGTTTATTCTTACCATATATTTCAAAATACATTTCTCTTGAGTTCTGTTTATGCATTTGCGTCTTCGGCAAAGTTCATTTGCTTGTTTGCAACTAGCGTTGCCTAGTGGCGGAAACTCGAACCAAATGAATGCTCTCTAAATAGGCATTGACGGCGGCGCAGTGCTGCCACCTGGCGGGAGTCGTATGGCAAACGTGAAAATAAAAGAGACAAAATACGTTTGTTTATACTTCTTCATGCACACGATGACAGATACAAATGGGATTTCCCATTGGAGTGAGTGCATGTTTGGTGCCGTCAGAGCCAATAATCAGGATCCTGAAACATATAGGATGGACATACTGTCAGTTTTATCACAGACAAACAGACGTAACACTTCGAACATTTTTCGATTCAAATCATAGTCACGGAAACATATTCGCCCAATGCTAAAATGACTAAGTTTGGCCGACCATCAACTAGGTGGCGGTAGTGAGCAAACGTCAAACTCGAACAAAAACGATGTGAGCGCCACAGGTGGGTAGTTGGCCAACTATCAAATTTTGAAAAAGATCGTTAAATCGAAGTACGATGGGAATTATCAGAGTGTTACGTCTGTTTGTCTGTGGTTTTACGTTTGTTTTTGAGATCACATAAATCACAAACAGATGTAACACTAACGACAATGCATTTTTATATATTTCAGAACCCTTAGTACTTGGAATGTTGTCTTCGGCAAGGTTGTTTGGCTATTCAAGCACCTACAGATAATGAGACATTTGATTAAAAATTCGACCACTAGGCGGCGATAGAGCGCACACAAATGTTTAATTTTATATATTGGGTTTCTCATTAATGTTTAGACTACTGTGATAATTTGAGAATCCACTGAACCATCATTTTCCAGCGACATTTCACACTAATCAAACTTATTTTGTTTACACGTTGTGCATCCGATGTCCCTGTCATGAACTCAACCGAACTTGTTTATGCCAGCCGCTGCGAAGTCGTGTGCGAAATTCGACTGTGATGAGAATGAATTTCGGCCGAGTCTAAATGGGTGCAAATGTCGCAATAAATCAGGATCTTTATTATTAATAAATATGGTATCTTCGGTGAAGCTGTTTGGTAGATAATGAGTTGATATTTTTCGATTTTTTTTGTTTTTCATGTGAGTGTGAGCCACCCTAGTAATGACCCAAGTAACAACGGTGCTGAACCCGAATTGCATGCAGATATACGGTATGTTTAGAGTAATAATTACTTCGCATGACCATATTATTTAAAGTGGAAATGGGAAATTATGCGATTGAACCAAAATTATACCAATGCCCACTGTTAACGCCAGTTGCCCATTTCCACTTTAAATTACCCTTAAGTTTGCGCTGTCTGGTGGTATAACCATGAAAGGAACGGCCCATCGACTGTAAACCCTTGAATTTCAAAATACTTTGCCAAAGAAACCATCTTTATAAACACTTTCGTATTTCTTGTACACTTAGCGCGCAAGAAAGTCTATCAAAAGATAAAACTGAAAAAGCAAAATTTTATTGTAGTTCAGCCAGCTCTATAGATTAATGCGTAAGTGTTTTCAGATGCAGATCTCTATCTATGCATTATACACCGAACTAAATGTGTCACATATGTGAATGCAATCAAGTGAAATGATGCAGTCTTTTGTATTCCGTGAGCAATTGTGAGCGATCGTGGGCGTAACAGGATGGCACCCACAACATCCAGAAATTATTGCTCCGTTGCGTTGTCCAACAGTCAAACGACGACGAAAGCGGCCAAAATCTGTCTCTGTTACGATTATAAATTTTTGCGTGAGGGGTGACATTGACAGAAAACTCAAATCGGAATAATTGTTATACACACCCAACACTGCAATCCATTAATAATACATGTGACATAATATATGTTTTCCTGGGCTACGCATCTTCTCGTTTGATTCAGCTAGCTTAGCCAGCAGCCGAGCAGCAGAGGAACAGTCACAGTGGCCACTGAGCTGGCCGCAGAAAAACAGGATAACGGAAGGATGTTGGGATTTATGTTCTGCTCGGTTGCGAATATTAGAGGCGTTCGTTTCGTTTTGCTCCGAATCGGGGGTGCTGGATGATGATGATGTTGCGTCGCGTCATGCTCACCAGAGAAGTCCGAGCCTTCGATGGAGGAAATGAATTAAAACAACATTTGGTCAAACGAACCACGCCGCGGTGCAGCCTGCCTCAACAAATGCATCTGGGCTAAATGACACAGGACCACGCAGGATGAGCATTTCGCAAACGAGGCACCCGCCTTTTATGAAGGGAACAAGTGTTCTACCGAAAGTGGTCCGTTTGCGTGACCCACAGGGTCGGTGTTGTTAATGGGAAAATAGAAAATCTGCCGCTACATTACCTACTAATTCTAGTAGAGTGAGTGAGAGAGAGATAGGGTACCGATCTGGTTACACCAAATGAAGCATGCCATGACCGACAAAGGACGTTTCTACAGTAGTGGGTGCATTTTGGCGGTAGATGCCACTGCCAGTCGGCTACTTTGATCTTTTCTGTTTTGGAGTTGCCGCTTTAAATGTGGCCAAGTAGTGACTGATTCATGTTTGTATGTGAAGGAGTTGTATGAAATACTGTCACCCTGAGATGTGTCCTGTTGCCGTTCAGATCAATTACTGGAGACAATTTGAGTCCGTTCTGACAGATTCCTGAGAAGAACGTTCGACTTCGTTCCTTGAAGGTTTCTTCCTTTATTTTTCTGGATATAAAAAATTGACGAAGCGTTTCAGATGGGTTTCAGGGCCTTCGCAAGCTGGTAGGGGGTTTAAAGGCGTTTGAAAGCGTTGGTTCAGTTTCAGCTGAAGTAAAATTACCGAGACTTCAATAATTAATAACATTTTTTGTGATTACGCCATTACCTTTCGGTATCAAAATGTTCATCTAATCATGTTAAGCTCCGTGGAATGCTTCATCCTCAAATAACGTCATGCACCACCACGGGTCCCTTTCGACTGACACTTATCCACAAGACCAAATCCATGCCATATGATTGCCATATACCTTACTGTTCACCAAAGGCACGTACAAGGCAGGAGCAACACGCTCGGCTCACACGAGATCCGCACGAGAAGACGTCAAAACCGCCGTAGGCGTGCACCGGCTATTATAAAACTATTAGGTGAAAGAGATAGTGATTTCATATCCTCCCCCCGTTGCGGTCCAGTGTCGGATTCATTGGTTTGACACAGATTTTACTTTTCGTTCCAACCAACAACGGTTGGACAAAGTTAAATCGCACAGATATTCGTGTATAGCCTGTGCCTGGTAATAATTATACGCTGACTAGTGACCTCGTAATGCATAGTTGTTGGCTGGTAGGTGCCACTTCCAATAGCATGAGAAACCCTCGCGCTAATGATCACCCATAGCCGGAGGCTGCGTGGGATCTTCAGGACGATTGCTTTCCGAAAAAATGGCTTTAATATTGCAGTTACCCACACACTTGACACAGGCTCTTATAAATCCATTTAATTTCGTTTCTAACGAAATTAAGACATTTATGATTCACGACTATAGTTTCAATGCCGAATAAAGCGATCGAAGGGACATATCTACAAAAGAGTTCAGCTCGTTGACCCGCAATCAATCGAACCGTGTCAACTTCCTAAAATACCAAAGCTATACATGGTGGTACAGTTTTTTCCTACAACCACCCGTTTAATAAAATGACACTTCCTATTTTTTTTATTTCTACACGTTATGATTTATTTATTTACAACAGTAGCAAAAATGGCAAACAACTTCACAAGTTTACTGAACCGTCACTCATCCGGCGGCATCACCATCCAAATCCAAGCAATCATAGTCGTAGGCACATAGGTACCTACTACTAACTGGTCTTCGTCACCGTCACATCGTCATAGCAAGCATAGAGACAGTGGAACAAAATAAAAACAATGCCTACTATAACGAACAAGTCAGTGGTTACCAAGGGGCAATCAAAAATAGAATTGTGTCTATGGTTATAAAGTAATTAAGAATTGTGAACATGGTTATAAAGTAATTAAGGGATTACATACCTAGAGGGTGCTCATAAAATCTAACTTTCTTTATCTGAAAGTATACTTGCTGGACAAAACCCATTCTGCATCTCCTGGAGATCCTCCAAGTATTACGCGTCAGCAAATCCTGATGGAATTTCTACAGAAGTTTCACTTCTTTAAGAAATCGTCAAAAAACATTCAGGAAATTATCAAAGCTTATTTCAAAAACTCTTTCAAGGATTGTTCCGGAAATTCCTCCAAGGACTCCATTGGTGTTTCCTCAAATCTCCGATTCAGGAATTCCTCTGAGAATTTCTATACTCTCTCTCTCTCTCTCTCTCTCTCTCTCTCTCTCTCTCTTCTTGGCGTAACATCCTCACTGGGACAAAGCCTGCTTCTCAGCTTAGTGTTCTATGAGCACTTCCACAGTTATTAACTGAGAGCATCCTCTGCCAATGACCATTTTGCATGCGTATATCGTGTGGCAGGCACGAAGATACTCTATGCCCAAGGAAGTCAAGGAAATTTCCTTTACGAAAAGATCCTGGACCGACCGGGAATCGAACCCGTCACCCTCAGCATGGTCATGCTGAATACCCGTGCGTTTACCGCCTCGGCTATATGGGCCCTATACTAATTTTTCCAGAAATTCCTTCAAGGATTTCTTCAGGAGCTCTACCATAGGTTTAGTCCGGAATCCTTTCTAGGCTTGCTCCAGGAATTTCCCCTAAAGATTTTAAAATAATTACTCAAACGTTTCTTTTAATAAGTCCTCAAGTAACTGCTTCTTTCAAGTATTTCTTCAGGAACTCTTCCAAAAAATGTTTTTTTTTGTTTTTCATCAGGAATTTATCCAAGGATTCTTCAAGCATTTCTTTGTGAATTTCTTCTGGAATTGCTTCATAAATTTTTCAGAAAAATATTTGATGATTCATGTACAACTTTATTTAAAAACTCCTTTGAATAAATAAATCCTCCAAAGATTACTTTCAAGGAAATTTTCCAAAAATTTGTTCGAGAACTTCCAAGATTAATTACTTTGGGAATTCCTTCAAGGATTCCACTGTCATCATATTCAGCATCATATACGACTTTTTGTTGACTGGAGGGCACCCTTGTTGAAAGACTGGTGGTCTAGTGGCTATTCTGATTCATATGGGTTCAATCCCTGACTCGTCCTTTTCCTCCTACTTTGTATATTTCTATCTACTTTCTCTGTACTCTCTTCTTTACATATGCATTAGCCTGGGACACGGTTTATATGGGAAAATACAAAAAATGGAAAAACTCAAGTTCCTGTATACTTTTTGTGTTTCACTTTGATCCCATTTCAACTGTGCAAAATTTTTGGTCGATCGGAAAAAACTATATTTAAGCGCCCGTCATTCTTAGTTTTTCATACGATTTACTATAGGGAAACTTTACTCCTGCAAAGAAAAATCGCTAAGAGTCACCCCTACATCCCTAAAAATAAGTCGACGAATGATTTCTGTAGAAAACTTCACTAGGAATCAGACCTCTGAAGACATAAAATCGATGCGACTTTCCTGGAAAAAGTTATTAGGCCTCACCCGATCGATAAAATAACAAGATTTTATTATTTATTGTTATTCCTTACATGTTAAACTGCATTTGCATGCCATTCGGTATTCAGTCAATAACTTTTTTCACATGCCTCAGATCGCTTTGCGGTCTTCGGACGGTTGGTTCCTCGTAAAATTTCCAACAGAAATCATTCATCGATTTATTTTTAGGGGTTGAGGGATAACCTGTGGCGATTTTTCTTTGAAAAAGTGATTTTCCCCATACTGAACCGTATGAAAACTTAAAATGGCTGGCGCTAAAATATAGTTTCTCCGATCGATCTGAAATTTTGCACAGTTGATATGGGACCAAAATGGAACTCAAAAAGTGTACAGGAGTAAAATGTTTTTTTTTGTGTCCCACGTTAATATACATCTCCTTATAAACGTATGTCCATAGCCATCGCCAGAACTAGAAAAGAATTTTAAACAAAAAAATCAGATAAATTCACCTAGTGGTGATAGTACATTTCTCATCCAATATGTACTCATAATGTTTCCGTCGATGTAAGCCGAAGTGTTCCTAAATCCTGAAAATACTTCATTTAGAAAAGCAAAAATTTCATCAAAGCCATCGGGGGAATCATTTTGATGTCACAACTACACAACACAATTCAAATTTCAACCGCATTACAGAGCGTGAGGGCGTAATTAGTCACATCATTGCATTGATTTTGTTTGCTTTCGTAATTCCTGCGAAGCACCAAAAGCTACAACACTGCCGGTAGTCTCTAGTATGGTCTGAGCCTATTTTCTGAACCATATAAAAAGCCACAATTTGATACGTTGCATGTATAAGATTGGTTAACATTTACATTTGACCACTTTCGGTGGGACACCCGGAACTAGTTCCGAAACGCTACCGGTTGTCTCAAATATGATCTGAAACTATTTAACTGTTCATCAGGTTACCACAATTTGATGTGTCGCATGCATAGGTTTGTGCCACTTTTATACTTGGCCACTTTCGGCGGGACACCCGGAACCGATTCCGGAACACAACCGGTAGTTTTAAATGTGGTTTGAGCGTATTTTTCTTCTTACCGTTCACTGGATTATTGGAAATGCCGCGGTTTGATGTGTCGCATGTAGGAATTTGTAGCATGTTCATATCTGGCCCCTTCCTGGGGTACCGGTCCGGAACACCCAAATGGCCATTACTTCGGAACGGCTGAACCGATCCAAATCATTTTCAATTCAAACCAATGGGACCAGATTCCGCGACGAATGAACCATCGGTCAATGGAATCGGTTGAGGTTCACTGCCTTAAATGTGAGTGATTTTTTTGCGCACAGACATACATACATACACACATACAGACATTATCTCAATTCGTCGAACTGAGTTGATTGGTGACTTTTGACGAAAGCCTTTCCTGTAAACTTAGTGTACGAAAAAGGCAAAAAATCCGTTTCCCTTCCTACCAACCTTCACAGCACAGTGTGAATCTATCATATAATGCCTACAAGTTATGCAACGAAGCAAACTGTGCCACTTTACTGAAATCTTCACTCAATCTTTCCTCTACACCTGGCATTCACGCACCAATGCGTGAACTTCTATGCCAAAAATAAACATTTCCCAACAACTCTCCGACATCCGCATGATCTTTTGCAGGTGCAGAGGATTCAACGGCCTGTTGGCAACAAGCGATTGCAAACATTGTTCCCCTCCCATTCCACAATGGGCAAAATCAATCCTAAAGGTAGAAAAAAATAATAACTTTATCAATACAAGGCTCTACGTCATCACTGATGGTCACATTTGATATCCACATTTGTTATTATATCTTACAATGGCTTGTGGCCAGTTAAATTGTAATGAGCTGAATTTTTGTATGGTGAGTTGGTTTTAAACTGAAACAGTGCAAAAAAGTCAGGCTCTGTTAGATTTTGGAGGATATATATGGAAATTTCAGGGGGATTTCAAACTAGTTGTTTGGAATTCTGAAGGGGAATCAAAATGTTTCAGGGGAATTAAGGATGTTTCAACAGGTTTCATCGAACTTTAGGAGGTTTCAGGAGATTCCAGCTCATTCTGGAAGACCTTCAAGGGGCAATTTCAGGAGAGTTCAAATGATTTTTTGGATCTGTAGATTCATAAACACAAACAAACAATTTTCCGTACAGCATTTTTTTCGGCAAAATAATGTTTCATTCAAATGTTCATAACTTTTTTATATATCAATCAAAAACGCTGAAATTTTGAACAATCATAAACCACATTGAAGCTCAATTGGTAAAATTTTGAGCGAGATTATATAAGTTTTCTGAAAGCTATAGAACTTTTAGTAAAGCCTGAACAAAATTTCAATTCTCTATGTCTCAAAGAATGTTGTATGAAACATTTCCAAACTTTTTTGATGGAACACTAACACATAAACATTCAATACGCAATCTTGTTAGGGTTAACTTGTTCGCTACAAAAAATATGAAATGTTAATAAATTTATGATATTTTGCCAATACAATTTGTAAAACGTTTTCCACTAATAAAAGTGAATTAATTGAAATGATTAATAGCACTGTTAATATAACCAACTCTGCATATGTAGTTTAGTAGGTCCAGTATAAAAATATTACATTAAGAAAGTTGTAAGAAGTTGGAAACAATTGGCACTTTTATTGAACAAAATATGATACATATCCAATAATACTCTGGACATATACAGAATTTTCATTTTTTTTTTTTTGTAGCGACTATAACACCGCAAACAAAGCAGCATATGTTAGCCTCATGTTCAAGCTGTAGCATAACAAAAAATGAAAAAATTTCATAAAGTACATATTAAGATACAATGTTTTAAAAATTTGTTCAAAAATCTTATAAGTTTTACGAAAAGTTCTATAACTTTCAAAAAACTTATTCGATCTCGCTCAAAAATCTACCAATGGAGCTTTAATATATTGTTTATGATTGGTCAAAATTTCAGCGTTTTTGATTAACGTAATGTGGGCTTCGTGGCCGAGCGGTTAGCGGCGTCAGTCGTTTAGGTGTCTTGTAAGCCTCGGAGTGTGGGTTCGATTCCCGCTCCAGTCGGGGAAAACTTTTCGTCAAACGAAAAATTCTCCACTGGGCCACTGGGTGTTATATGTGTTGTCCGTTGTCTAATGTAAGTGATGTTCAGTCTGTGCGGCCTCTGGCCGAAGACGGTGTAGTGTCTTTTTTTTATATATAAGAAAGTTATTAACATTTGAATGAAAAAATATTTTTACAAACAAATTGCTCTACGGACAATTCAGGTGGTCGATTTGAATGCACGCTATGTCCAAAGGTAAGTATTATGAAAATCGAATGTACCTCAAATGTTATTTCCAAAGATCATAGCTTTGGACCTCTAGTTTCAGAATCTGTGCGGTTTAAAATATTTTATCCTGGGTTTCTAGATATTTTTGATTTTTTTTCCTATTTTCCCATGCAAATATCGAAAAAAAAAATCATTTTAAGGTCATTTCCGTCCCATATAAAAATGTCCCGAGCAGAAGGAAATAACAACAGCATAAGGACCTGTGTTATTTGGGTAAAATAACTGAATAATATAATCGATTATTTTTAAGTTATTAACATAACAGATTATGTTATAAACTTGTCTGTTATAAGCGGCAAAATAACAAATATCATAACAAAAAAAATGTTCTTGGAAAACCATTTTAATAACTTGTTTTGTTAGTTTTAATAACAACTTAATAACAGTGCATTTGGAAAATATTTCAATAACAAATTTTAATATTAATTTGTTATTGATATTAATCGGAAAGCAATTTTTTTATTGTGTGTGTGTGTGTGTGAACTAACCCCCACTGTCCGGCAGTGGTATTATGGAAGAAAGTTTTCTGCAATATCATTTTGATGCTTTTGCAAAAAGCTTTAGTCCGGGAGTTAGAAGGTGATAGCTCTATTGCAGATTCAGAGACCCATTTCAGAATGGCTGGAGAGACACGTCCATTCAGAAGTCACTTTCACTTACAATAAGCCCTGCATGTGTACATTACCGTTATCATTTGGATAATGATAATGCAAACACATTTCCTGATTCAAAGAGAATCTTTGAAACGGGTGCGTATTTAGTTCATTTTGTTGTAGTAAAAGTAATCGGAACATTCTCACCGGAATCCATCCAATCCAAGGTAGCGCTGCCATCACCAAGGCAACGTCTTCATTGTGCAGTCAGGCTTCCTCTTCGTTTCGTCATCGTTGCGCTTGCAGTCAGTCATCATTGGAACACACGTCACTTTAGCTCCCACGAAATTATGAATGTTGAGCCATACGGGATGGTTCTCTAATCCCTCGCGAGTGGCATGGCGGCCGTTTAATAGCCACATACGTAAAACAAACACGGAACAAAACTGCAGTCATAGGGACTTTACAATGAAAAACTACTGGAAGGCGTAGCGCCATTGACCGTTCTACGTGAAAACGCGAAACAGACAGCACATCCCTACACTCTCGAAACGCAACGCACACAATCTTTGAAACCCCCCGCTATCGCACGAGTCATTTGGAAATGATGATTCTTTTCGAAATCAATAAATGAAATTCTCACAGAACAAGCACTCTTTCAAACGCGGAAGCTATCCGGATGGCGTAGCACCGGCCAAACCGTCAGCAGAATAACAAAAAAAAAATGGCGAACGCGAAAGAAACGTGACGAGCAAAACAAAACATGACTGCACGTGGCTACGCCTACTCTCAATCTGAGACGAGACTCGCGAAGACGGTCTTCTTTTTCTCCACTTTGTTATTTTTTTCTTCTTCCTATCTGTGTTGACATTATGTTTTGGGCTGGTGGTTCAAACACGTACGTGACCGCATTACCTCACATGCAGTGTGACTGAATCCCATTCACGCACAAAATCATGTTGAGGTGTAATTTTGCACCGCCAACAATCGCCAAGCAAAGTAATCATTGGAATATTTTGAATTCAATTTATTTTTGACAGTACAGGAGAAGAAAATGCTGCTCGGAGTGAATTTTGGCTTCAGAATTTATCTCGGATAGCAATACTTTCCTCGTTTTAGGTAACGTAATCAAACGGGCTACAACTGACAGCTCAGTTGGGCTGCACTTGACGTTGCTTTTTTTCCTCTTCGCGAGTCTCGTCTCAGCTCTCAATATCTTCGGAAAGCAATTTTTTTATTATATCAAAATCGTAACTAAGTAAATTATGATTCTTATTGTATAAAATTATTCACTTTGTCTCACAAACCCACAAATAACATGAGTAGGGACAATGGAAATTCGTGGCAAAATTTATCAAATTTCGCGGGCTACTATTGTGAATTTCGCGGCAATTTCGCGGACTCATATTTTTGATCGTTTTGAATTTTGTTAAGAGCAGTCATAAATTCATCAAAAAATAATAAATTTTGTGGAAATCAGATAAGAAAAGTTTTTTCATGCAGATAAGGAATCGTAAATTATCTACACTGTCTAAAGCCAATTTTTGGTTAAAAGTTTAAAATTAATGTAAATTTGTAGGGTGTTTTTCTCAAATCTGCCAGATTTCGCAGCATTTCGCGGGATATTTCAAATTTCGCGATCAAGGCCCAATTTCCATTGTCCCTAAACATGAGTAACAATACTATAAATGATCGAAAAATACTACTTCCAGAAATTTCTCCGAGAGTTCTTCCACGAAATCATTCACAGATTTTCAAAGACTTGTCTTGAAATTCCTTCAGAATTATGAACAGAGTCCCTTCAAGGATTTCTTCAGAATTCTCCGTGATTATTTGGACATATCGTGGCTCGCATGCTTGCTGTGATTCTAATTAAGATTCGACCTATTCAAATCGAGCACCAAAATTGTTTGATACACTGTATCTGTCAAAGGATGCAAATTCTTAGTGGAGTTTAAAGAAACAGTACTTAACCCGATTTTATTTTTGCTTACAGGTATTCCACTACAAGCCCAGGTTCACCATCATCAGGTATCAGAGGAGGAAGCATTTACGGATTTTAGGGAGTTATTCCTGAAACTGCGAGGTTGGTGTTAGGGCGTTCGGCCGAAGGTCATTAGGCCGAATGGTAATTGGGTCAACTTCTAGCCGTTACGTCTCTACTAGACAAAACCTGCTTCTCGGCTTAGTGTTCTTTGGGCACTTCCAGTTATTAGCTGAAAGCTTCCTCTACCAATGATCATTTTGCATATGTATATCGTGTGGCAGGAATGAAGATAAGTTCCTGGACCGACAGGGAATTGAACCCGTCACTCTCCAGCAATCCTTCGCTACAATAGATCATTATCTAATAATTTTTGATGTTGAATTCACTGATATTTTACCTATGAATTGTAACTTCTTTTAAACTTAAGCTGTTCTTTCAAGTATCATTGCTAAAATAGTTTTTGGCGCTGAAACTGCTGTTATTCAAATCATATTTTTTATTTCTTTTAAACATAGGCTATTCTTTCTAGTTTCATTGTTAAAATAGTTTTTTACAATAATTTTTGAAAAAGGTAAAAACAACAGATCTGTTCCAAGTTTCATAACTGTTGAATTACAATTTGTCCTGATAACAATTCGGCCTAATGGCATCAGCATCTGCGAGATTTATGCTTAGGGATGGGCTGGCCTACACTCACGAGAGTTTTCGGAGATTCTTGGGTAGTTCCATAAGATCCCCATGCTCTCCAGTCTCCTACTTAAGCTGGCATTCAATTACCCTTCACTGAGTCCCCTGGAATATTTCCCTTTCTTTTTTTTAAACATTTATAAACTTTACCATAAGTCCCCACTGCATTTAATACAATCAAATTCCTTTTATGTAATGTAATATTAATAAAGCTATTTAAGTTGAATGTACTTAACTGATTGTTCGAGTTAATTTTTAGTTGGTGGCTATGAACTAACCATGAAATGGAATAAGAAACGGAATGAAAAAAACCGTTTCGTTCTATTCAGCACAATGTAATCAATCTGTCTATCTGATGAGAATCGGTAATCTGTGAACAGTACCGTATCATCTTCGGGATAATCTTAACAGACAATCTGTCGCCTTACGGCTACAAAACGATGACAAAACCAACGTGAACTTCTGCCACATATCCAATTTCCGAACACTCTGGAATCCTCACTTGCGCAGACTCAGTGGTTTTGGCGGTCTGACGTAATAGGCGCCATTCTTGAATGATCTTAAATATGTATCATATTGTGAGGTTTCAAGGGGAAGGAGTGTGGGGATAATACCTGTGACGAGATTCGTGAAAAGGAAAAAAACGCAACATCAAGTGTAGCTTAAATTCAACTGTCACAATCACGAAATGTCAGTTGTATTCCGTTGGTTTTATAACCTAAACCGAGAGAAGTATTGGTATCCAAAATAAACGATTCAGACATAATTCACTCGGCAAGCATTTCCTACTGCGGCGCTGTCAAAACTTAACTGGAAATTACATATTTCCTATGATCACTATAATTGGTGAAGACAAATGCCACCCAAATATGATTTTGTGCGTGAATGGAATTAAATCGTAATGCATGTAGATCAGTGATTTTTAACCGGGGAGAATTCAACCTCGCCGGCCGTGTATACATTAGACAGCCAGTGCGAGAAAACACGGGAGACCTCTAGATCGAGAAATTCCGTTTGATCTGCAAACAGTCCTGAAGAAACTGTTATTTAGCTAGTTCTGCTACATGGGGTACTTATCAATTCCACCCAAACCGACGGTAACCATACCACACTGTAGCGCAGCGTCTTACGGAACGGAACACGGATGGAGAAGCACCACCACCGGCTCAGGGCAGCCGGCGCGGCGGAAATAGGAAAGAAGAAAAAATCATAAAACTCCGGATGTGTTAACAGTGAAAAAGTACATTTTCCATAGAGGAAAAACCCCGGTCGGAGAAGTTTTCCTCGCATATACGGCTGATGGGGATCCCTCTTCTACTTGAGGATGCCAAGTTCCACGACTGCTGGCTCCTTGCCCCTCGCGCCATGTCGGTTTGTTCCGCTTATTTCCTTACTTGCTTGCGTTCTTCCGGTACGGAATGGCACGGTACCGAACCGAGAAGAGAACCGGTTGGTTTTGTGATGAAAAAATCATTCCTTGCCAGAAGGGGAACGGTTTGATTCTTTTCTTCGTGGAATCCTTTTTCGAGATGAGTTTGGGTGGGATTGAATCACCTATATGACAACTGCTTCTTAGTAAGCAAGCATACCTGGCGGTTATTCAACCTATTAATGTTCGACCAACTTACCTCTAGACCTGGCCTTCGTCAGATCTCATCAAACGTAAATTATTATTTTCGTAATGTTAAGAATGTTATCATTTCTGGTATAAAATTTACGTTAATGGAGATTTCAACATATCTGATCTGGTCATAGAAATGATTTCCAGTAGTCTTGAAACACGTTTTCTCTAAAAAAGTTTTATCAGATATTTGTATTTTTATTCCCAAAGGGTTCATTCAACGACATTCACCTTTCGTATCCACAAGATTATAATAATTCTCTTGCAATACCCACAATATCAGTAATCACATCCCATAACTGAGAAACCAACTTGAAGCAAATATACCGGACGTTGTGCTCCATCCATCCATTCCGCCGAACTCGTGCACGGAAAAGCACCGGTAGCACCAGAGTACCGTTCCAAAACGGAGAAAAAGTTACCGGAATAAAAAAAAAACCGGAGCGGAAGTGAAACCCGAAAGGAAACGGAAAAACGAGAAAACGAAAGGGGAAGCTCCAGATACGCACGCATACATGACGGAAAAGGGGGAGAGACAGAGAGGTAGAGCAGAGTGCTTTCCGGTGAATTGGGCGGCCATCACTACCACCCACAAACCCACCCCCAAATAATTGCTGATCCGTTGCTCGCGGACCGATTTCGGTCCGGATGTTGCACTTTTTCCACCGATTCAACACTCAACCCTTCCCAGCTTCAGCCGATCGGAACGAGTGAAAATTTTAATAATAAAATTAAATTCATTTTACATTTCCAATTATATCTGGATATGTGTATGGCATGTCGACCCCACTGCACTGACTGGCAAGAGGGCCGGATGGTGGAAAAACGGATTCCGAGTTCCGTTTCAACAACCGGGGTGCGGGTGTTGAGCCTACATATACGAGTCAAACACACAGCAGAGGGATGATAATCACGGGCTGCAGCACCAACAAAACCGAAAAACAAGCCAGGAAGTGTTGCTCGGGAACAGCGAGAAAAAAATGTCGAATTTTCGAGCCGACGACGCAACCGGTAGCGAAAATTTGCCTTCCTTGCCGGGTTTCCCCGTGCTTGTGAGGATACCCCGTTCCGTTCCGTACGGCTCCTTCACGGTATGGCTGATGCGGTGAAGTCAGAGGTGCACTGTTTTTAACTACGATTGTGACGCGTGGTGTTTCTGTTGGACTCCATAACAGGGAATAATAAATTTGACGGATTGCCCAACACTTGATAAGACCAAAACGTTTCGTACAGTACCGACGCCATACAAGTCGGCACTCAAGTAGCACACATCGGATGTATCAAATGCCTAGAAAACATTTACCTACTACTATTTCGTCAGTTTTTTTAGATTTAATTGAAAAGATAATCTCAGGGGGGTTTTCGGGGTTTTGGAGCCTCGTTTCACGGGGTCTGAGGGGTTTAAGGGGGATTTTAGAGGCATTTCAGGAAGTTTCAGAGCATTTTCGGCGGGATTCACAGGCGCTGCAGAAGCGTTACGGAGGAGTCTTCGGGTGTTCCAAAGCCTCTCAAATGCGTTAGATGGGATCTGAGGGGGTTTAAGCGGGATTTCGGAGGCATTTCAGGAAGATTCAGAGCTTTTTCGGCGGTATTCAGAGGTGTTACGGAAGCGTTTCGAAAGAGCTTTCGGAGGTTTCGCAACGTCTCAGGTGCATTGCATGGGGTCCCAGGGGGTTTCAGGCGGACCTTAGAGGCATTTCAGAGGATTTTTAGAGACCCCATCACAACATCTTTGAAAACGCCCCTGAAATACTCTTAGATTTAACCCTCGAGCAGTCACGTCTTTGACTACCTGCAGCAACGCCGCGCTCACGCTGTGTATCACATGCGTGCTTTTTTATAGTGCGTGTACTCAGTACACAACGCGACCGCTTCCGGGTTAAAGGTGTTCTTGAAACCGCCTGATACGACCCTGACCTAAAATGCCTCGAGACGCTACTGAAACCTCTGTTATCCCTTTGAAACGCCCTTGAAATCATTATAATCAATTTGAAGTGTCTCTGAAACCCCTTTGGACGTCTTTAATAGAATCCATAAACCCCCTAAAACGCCCCTGAAATGCTAACGAACGCCCCTCAAACCTCTAGGAACGCCCTTAAAATGTTCCTGAAAATCTCTTAAATGTCTCTTACATTACACTGAAATGACTCTTAACTACCTTGAAATGCCCCTCAAACGTCCTTTAAGGGTTCCTGAGCTCCCTTGAGTTGCCCTTAAACCCCTTGAAACGCCACAAAAACCCCGCCCATAATGTTATTGAAATGCCTCTGAATTCCACGTAATTCCATTAAAACACCAACAAAGCTTGACAGAACGCCCTTAAAATGCCCCTCAAATCCCTTGAAACAACCCCATGAAACGCCCCTGAAGCCCCTTGGAACCCCCTTTTAGGGGCTCTCTGGGAACCACCTAGGTATCTATCTATCTATCTATCTATCTATCTATCTATCTATCAATCTATCTATCTATCTATCTATCTATCTATCTATCTATCTATCTATCTATCTATCTATCTATCTATCTATCTATCTATCTATCTATCTATCTATCTATCTATCTATCTATCTATCTATCTATCTATCTATCTATCTATCTATCTATCTATCTATCTATCTATCTATCTATCTATCTATCTATCTATCTATCTATCTATCTATCTATCTATCTATCTATCTATCTATCTATCTATCTATCTATCTATCTATCTATCTATCTATCTATCTATCTATCTATCTATCTATCTATCTATCTATCTATCTATCTATCTATCTATCTATCTATCTATCTATCTATCTATCTATCTATCTATCTATCTATCTATCTATCTATCTATCTATCTATCTATCTATCTATCTATCTATCTATCTATCTATCTATCTATCTATCTATCTATCTATCTATCTATTTATCTATCTATCTATCTATCTATCTATCTATCTATCTATCTATCTATCTATCTATCTATCTATCTATCTATCTATCTATCTATCTATCTATCTATCTATCTATCTATCTATCTATCTATCTATCTATCTATCTATCTATCTATCTATCTATCTATCTATCTATCTATCTATCTATCTATCTATCTATCTATCTATCTATCTATCTATCTATCTATCTATCTATCTATCTATCTATCTATCTATCTATCTATCTATCTATCTATCTATCTATCTATCTATCTATCTATCTATCTATCTATCTATCTATCTATCTATCTATCTATCTATCTATCTATCTATCTATCTATCTATCTATCTATCTATCTATCTATCTATCTATCTATCTATCTATCTATCTATCTATCTATCTATCTATCTATCTATCTATCTATCTATCTATCTATCTATCTATCTATCTATCTATCTATCTATCTATCTATCTATCTATCTATCTATCTATCTATCTATCTATCTATCTATCTATCTATCTATCTATCTATCTATCTATCTATCTATCTATCTATCTATCTATCTATCTATCTATCTATCTATCTATCTATCTATCTATCTATCTATCTATCTATCTATCTATCTATCTATCTATCTATCTATCTATCTATCTATCTATCTATCAATCTATCCATCCATCCATCTATCTGTTTTGTTACAATTCGGTCATGATTTAATTCAACTTGTGAGGTACGTGTCCTTGGGAAAGTAGGCTGATTTTTGACTTGATGACGCCACGATGGCACCTCGAGGAGGTCCTTGTGGGATTCCACAGGATTTCCATCTGGCATTTCTTCAAGAAATTGTTCGCGTATTCTTCACTAATTTGTTCCAGGTCTCCTCCAGGAGTTTCTTGTGATACATTCTTTCGGGGGTTCATTTCCATCAGAATCGTCTTCTGTGATGCCTAATTTCTCCTGAGTTTCTTAAAGGCTTCATCTTAGATTCCTCCAGGAACTCCTATTGGAGGAAAACCAGAAGGAACTTGTTGGAGTATTTCGTCAGAGAAATCCTGTAAGAACTTCGTGAGTATTTGAAGAAGTCGCGCAAAGAGTTTCTGAACGTGTTCCAGAAGAATTTTCCGGAAAAATCCCGGCAAGAGTTCCCAAAGAAATCCCGAAAGAAGTTCCCGAAGGAATCCACGAAGGAGTTCCTGAGGAAATTCCAGAAGTAATTCCTGATAGAATCCCAGAAAAAAATCCCGGAACTCATGAAGCAGTTCCAGAAGTTGTTACTGAGAGAATTCCGGAAGGAGCTCTTTCAAGAATTGCGGAGTAGTTGGAGGAATGCTGAAAGAAGTTCTTGTAGAATTTCTGGAAAGATTTCAGAATAAAAATCCTGAAAAAAAATCAGAACAAACTCCGGGATGAATCTCGCATGAAATTCCTGGAATGAATCCCAGACGAAATTTTGGAAGAAGTTTCTGAAGGAATCTTGGAAGGAATTCCTGAAGCAATCCCCAAGAGAACTCCTTGAAAATCCTGGAAGTAATCCTGGAAGTAATCCCGGGTGAAATTCCCGGCATTTTTTCATAAAATATCTTCTGGAAGTCATGAAAAATTTCCCGGAACTCTCTCTATTAACGGCTACGCAGTCTCGGGATTTAAAAAGCAAGTTGTTTTCGCCATTGCCAAAAACCGTTAAACTAAAAGTGGTTCCGAAGTTATGTACCAAAAACGACACAAAAAGGGACAGTAACAGTTAGACAAAACAATTGACAAAAAACGATAGTAATTATTTTTCTCCTAAGGAAGACACTATCCCCGTGTCGAAACGTCGGGTGAATAAAACAACTCGTTTTTTAAATCCCAAGACTGCGTAGCCGTTAATCAAGAGAGTCAACCATACAGTCGTATTTCAATAGCAGCTTCCAGGAACTTCTGTAGAAATCCCAGAAGAAATCCCTTGAAGTCCCAGAAGGAATATCTGAAGGAATCCTGAAAGCAATTCCTAAAGGAACCCAAAAAACGACCTCAGATGGAGCTCCCTGATGAATCACAGAAGGAAATCCTAGAGGAATCTCAGTGTGGAAAAACCTGGGATGAAATGCCCGGTGGAATCTCAGGAAAAATTGTTGGGATAATCGTAGATGAAATTCCTGGATGAATCTCGGAAATAGGAATTTTTTGCCGAGATTCTACTGGGGGTGTATTGAGGATTCCTTCAGAATCCTCAGGGGCTACTCCAGGAGTTGCTCCTGAGATTCCTTCAGAGGTTCCATCTGGGATTCCTTCAAGAGATCTTACCAAGATTCCTAGAGGAAGTGCTCCCGGGACTCTTCGAGAGAAACTTTCTGGAATTTCTTAAGGTTACTGAATTGGTAAGAGGGTATGAGTTGAGCTGCCCCAAAATTGAGTGCTGACTGAGATAGTTATACATATTGCTTTGGGCGTGCATTTGAGTAAGTTAGTAAGAGAATCAAATTAGTGAATAAGCGTGTATGAATTAGTGAGTAAATGAGCTAGTTAGTCAGTGAGTTGGTGGGTTAATGAGTATCTGAGATCTGTTTCGTGGAGAAGTGAGTTATTCATTAGAATAATGAGCGAGTTTTTAAATGATGGCGATAATGAGTAACTGGAGTGAATGAGTAAGATGATAATTGATGAAGTTGATGAGTGAGTGAGTGTAAGAAAATGAGTAAGATATTAAATTATTGAGTGAGTTTGTAAGGTAATAAGTTTGAGAGTTAATGAGTAAGAAAGTTGGTAAGTTAGTGTCAAATTTAAATGCAAGTGGATGATTTAGTGAGTTGGTGGGTGAAGTAGTGGTTAATAAGTATATGGCTGAGTGAGCTAGTGAGTTAGTGAATTGGTGAACGAGTGAGCTTGTTAGTTAGTGAATTTGTTAGAAAATGAGTAAATAAATGAGCAAATGAGTGATTGAGTCTGTTAATCTTCTTTTTCTTCTTCTTCTTCTTCTTCTTCTCCTCCTTCTTCTTCTTCTTCTTCTTCTTCTTCTTTATGGCTCGACATTCTCACTGGAACTTGATCTGCCTATCTTCAACTTAGTATTCTTTGAGCGCTTCCACAGTTATTAATTAAAGGGCTTTCTTTGCCTGCCATTGCTTAAATTTGTATATTGTGAGGCAAGGACAATGATACACTATGCCCAGGGAGTCGAGAAAATTTTCCCGACTGGAATGGGAAGCGAAACCACCGTCTCTGGATTGGCGATCCATAGCCTTAACCACTAGGCTAACTGGAGACCCCCAGTTGAGTTGGAGAGTCTGTTAATGAGTGAGCTTGTTAGTGAATAAATGAGCCATATTGTGAGTAAATTAATGAGTTAATGAGTAATAGAGAAATGTAGTAAGTTAAAGAGTAATGTAGTGAGCTGACAAGTAAATGAGTGAGTGAGCGATTGAGGAGCTAAGAAGTTAGTTGATTAGTGAGTGAGTGAGTTTGTTAGTAAGTGAGTCTGTTAGTGAGTGAGTTTGTTAGTGAGTGAGTCTGTTAGTGAGTGAGTCTGTTAGTGAGTGAGGTTGTTAGTGAGTGAATGAGTGGGTAAAAAAAAATAAATGAGTAATCCAGTGAGTTTATATAATAATGTGTGGGTGAGTTGGCCAGTGCGTGTAAGTTAGTAAGTGAGTCAGCCTTTTAGTGAGTGATATAATGAGTTGAAATATTGATTAGAAACTGAGTTGATAAGTGAGTGTGCAGATGAGCAAGTTAGTGAGTGAGTGAGCTAGTGAGTTTGTGAAGTAGTGTTTGAGTGAGCCTGTTCGTGAATGGAGGTGTGAGTAAATGAATGAGTTAGTGAGTGTTCTTCTTCTTCTTCTTGGCGTAACGTCCTCATTGGGACAAAGCCTGCTTCTCAGCTTAGTGTTCTATGAGTGAACTGAGAGCTTCCTCTGCCAATGACCATTTTGCATGCGTATATCGTGTGGCAGGCACGAAGATACTCTATGCCCAAGGAAGTCAAGGAAATTTCCTTAACGAAAAGGTTCGACCGGGAGTCGAACCCGTCACCCTCAGCATGGTGAGCTGAATACCCGTGCGTTTACCGCCTCGGCTATATGGTTAGTGAGTGTTGTAGTGAGTTAATAATTTAATGAGTGACTGAGTTGGTAAGTGAATGAACAGGTGGGCGAGTGAGTTAGTGACTAAGCCCATTGTAAGTAAGTAAGTGAATGTGTGAGTAAATGAGTGAGTCAATGAGTGAAATAGTGAGTAAGCTTAAATAGTTTCCTAGTAAAAATTATAATTAATACCGTAACAGGGTAATGATTTCCATGCATACACCCATACAGACATCATCTCAATTCGTCAAACTGAGTTGATTGGTATATGTGACTTGACCCTCCGAGCCTTATATCGAAAATTTGTTTTTTTAGTGAACATATAGCCTTTCAGTACACTTTGGTGTACAAGAAAGGAATAAAGGTAATTTTCTCTCACTTTTCGTTATGGACCCGTTTCTTGAATAGATTGCTTGTACTCTAAATAAAGTTGAACAACCGTTCCGTTCAATTTGGAACTCTCTGTAAATCCGCACTGGCAAGACTTTTTCCTGTCGATGCTCTGGTACGAACTACCAGTTTGAGTTATACTCTCAACATACATACCCACACGTACCGTTAAGGACCGAATTCCAGACAAATTCCGCAATGAAAACAGCAAGACCCGCAATTCGAACTCAAACGGTATGAAAACCGTGAAAAACAACCGAAGGTATGAGAGGAAAAATACCGTAGTAAAAGCGTCAGCGTGCAGTATGATTTTTGGTTGAAATTTAACTTCCTTTTTCCGTTACCGTTTTTGCAAATTTTATATTATTTTCCCCTCTTCTGAATTTTCGCGTCGCGTGGAACTGAATTTCCATTGGCTTGCACACAGTTGGCGTTACTTTTGCACCACTGCCAGTCGGTGATGTAGTCACCACTTTATTTCTGATTTTACGAATAAATTTGTGCCTCACATGGTAGGGTAAGTGTTTAAATTATGATCAAAGGGGTAATTATGTGAAAATTTAAAAAAATAGTAGCAAAATACTTATTTTATGCAAAGATTTGCAAAAAGATGTTTTTTTAGGATGAGTGAATGAACCCAATGAAGTTTTATGAAAAATCAATTATAAATTTCAATACATATCAATTTACTGGCGAACTAAGTTGATTTTCACTACGTGGATGCACGACGTTTCCACCAACAAGTTCTGTTCTTATTTGAGTTCAATTTTGACAGAACCGCTTTTCTGGCGATGCATCGTCGTTGTATAAATGCATGTCAATCCTCACAGAGCAGTGATTTGGAACCAGTGCCGCCGTGCTGCAGTGATACTGATGCCTGCAATGCAACTCTATATGCAGTGAAACAAGGGAGTAGGTATGAACGCGCGAATAAAACAACATATTTCACGGAATATAAAAACATTTTCCGCACCCGGAGCAGCAAAAAACCGCCACCCGGCCAACTATTTGCCGATGTGGTGTTGCATATTTTTATTCCAGTTATATATTTTTGCACGGCCAGGATCGGAACTCTGACAACGACCGGTTTGGCTCATCATCGCAGTAGGTACAGTACCTATAGGGGCTGTCCATAAACCACGTGGTCATAATGGGGGGGGGGGAGGGGGGGGGGGGTTCGGCCAATGACCATTTTGTATGGACGAATAAAAAATTTTGTATGGACTAATGACCACGCGGGGGGGGGGGGGGTTGAGAAGTCCCAAAAAAATGACCACGTGGTTTATGGACAGCCCCATACCTATAGTAGGCTGTGCGGCAGTTTTGTTTTCTAGTTTCGGGAAGTTGAGGGAAAAATACGGCACAGCTTGCTGCGTATGGCTTTTTAATTTGGTGGTGGATACACCAGGTTCCTACCAGGTGTATACTGCTGCAGCACTGGCGAGTGGCGACATAGTTGTCGGAATATGAAAATATGTTTGCTTTATGAAGGAGGAGGTGTGAGTGAGTATGTTGATGGAACAGCTTCGAGCAGGATAGTGATTGCAATGCAATGGACTGGATTCTGGGAGTCTGGTGATGACATAAAAGTTGGTTCAATCAGTTCGCAGGGAGCGTCCGGTCGTGATGGGAGTGTTGTTAACGTGAAAGTGATGATAGCGATAACTATCATCATTGCAGCAGTTTTCCCATCGGATGCTTTGATTGTCCAGGGTTGAAGGTTCGAATTGCAGTGTACTGTTGGCGCACCCTGTTCACAAATTTAAAAATGGCAGAATATTTTTTTCTGAAATTTCATAACTTTTCACTCGTACTAGCCTTATTAGATTCACTGGAAAACCACGTTCTGACAGTACATGCCGAAAAATCACTGCATAACGCGTTGATTCTAAATAAATGAAAAACTAATGAGTACTCAAATTGTATTCCCAGAATTTGTCCAGGACTCTTCATCTTCTTCTTTATGGCTCTACGTCCCCACTGAGACTTGGCCTGCCTCGCTTTAACTTGGTGTTCTTTCAGCACTTCCACAGTTATTAATTTAAGGGCTTTCTTTGCCTGCCATTGCATGAATTTGTACATTTGTGAGGCATGTACAATGATACACTATGCCCATGAGTTCGTGTTCGGCATACAGAAAACAATCAACACGTGCGTATAGCTCGAAATTGATAATCATCTTCTGTTGAAACTACACGGTGTAAAATAAATCTATCGCGGTCACGTTATAGATTATAGTTAAATATCCATCAGTGAAGTGGAGTTAATGCTAAAATTGTGGTTTTAGAGTGAAACTCATAGTTAATTGATGGTGTAAATATCACGCGGTGCGCCGCTAAAGACAATAAATTTACCTACACACACGCCGTCGCTATTGTGAAAGCAGGGTGATATACCACGAGTGATAAGTGATACCAAAAAGTGATCGGAAAAGACATCAACAATTTAAATGGTGGAGTGATTAGTGCTCCGGACACATGTCCGGCACATCGCCTGGCTCCTTCGGGGGCACAATAGGTACGGTACGGCGAAGCAATATGCCTGAGTGGATGCTCGATCCAGATGATCTGGGTCAAGTAATGATACTTGTTCTGCGTCGGAAGAATGATCAACAAGGAAATCAAGATGTTCCATTGCCGAACTCCTTCATAGTGGGTATCACGATTGAATTGAAAATTGGCGCAAAGGAAGCACGCACAATCAATGCGTCCCGTGAAGGACGAGGAACAAGGTACCTTCTCCGGACCAGCTCGAAAGTCATCTACGAGAAGCTAACGAAAATAACGCATCTAACAGACGGTACTGAAATCGAAATCGTCCCTCACCCGACCCTCAACACAGCCCAAGGAATAGTATACGACGCAGAAACAGTAAACATGGAAGAAACGGTGATGCTTGAATACCTTAAGGCACAGGGTATGCAGGCAGTTCGGAGAATCAAAACGCGGATAAACGGTGCTCTAAAAATACTCCATTGGTAGTACTTTCTTTCCATGGCACAATTGTATCAGACCATGTGTTCTTCAGGATTGGAGAGAATGAAGGTTCGCGTGTATTACCCTACGCCGATGATGTGCTTTAATTGTGGTTTTTATGGACACTCGAAAAAGGCTTGTCTCCAACCCGAAATCTGCTTACGCTGCTCTACATCGCATGAAATCCCCGAGGGAGAACAATGCTCGAACCTTCCGCATTGTCTTCACTGTAAAGCTGGACATCAAGTAACATCCCGCGATTGCCCAAAGTATAAGGAGGAAGAAACAATTGTCCGACTAAAAGTTGACAAAAATATATCGTTCATTGAAGCGAGACGCATTTATGCGGAAGAAAAAAAGCAGGGCACGATCGCTGAAGTGGTTCAGGAACAAATTCAGAAACAATTAGCCGCTAAAGACCAGGTAATAGCCGCTCTTCAAAAGCAAGTAGCTATGCTCACAAAAGAACTGGCAGAATTGAAGCACTCACTGGGACCCGCCAGACGCAGTCAACCGTCACCTTCGTCTCACGAACAAAGTGTATCTGATTTCAAAAAACCCGCAGCAAAAGCCACGATGACCACACCCGTTAAACGAAGCATACCAGCACAAAACGATCGACTCTCTCGAAAGGACCAACCCTACTCCTCACAATCATCTTCTCAACAAGATCGTCATCAACACCGGCAAGAACATGGTATGCAAACCCGCAGCCGAAGCAACAAACGGCAAATGGAAATATCGCCTACCGAAAGTAACAACCATCGTGGTAAACGCATATCAGCACCGTCAGAAACGATCAGCACATCCATCGACATAGAGAATAATAATGGACCAGGAACCCTGTGAGAACACGCACTGGAACGCACATAAAGACCACGCAATGAAAATGGATATGAAAACGGACGAACGACGAACACCCCCTCACAACGTTATTCTTGACAATTGCGACTATATGGACTACGATTCTGAACATCCAGCTTCAACTGCAGCAGAACATCAACCAACTCGGATGCCGTTACTTCCAGCGATAACTGCAGACGAATACGATAGAATACACAATCTTACCAGTATACCAACCACCAGCAAGACACTCTGCTTTCAACACTATGATTCGCCAAGTGCGAGGCTTCCCACGTCGACCCTGACCATGGATGTCCCGGAACAACCCGATGAGCCTCTGGCGGCAGTCGACGTGGGCTGCCCGCTCTATCGGGCAAGTATTTCATTACACTATCCATCAAAGCAACAATCAAATCCCACCCAACTTTTTACAAACCCATGACGTAAATCCTACGGCACCAAAAGCAATAGCATCAACGAAATCTACAATGTACCTCGACGAGGGGAAGACGAGTATGCAGAAACCTGCTGCCTCTCAACACACGGAGTGGAAGGTTGGGAGAAAACAGAAGCCTCAACACCAACAACCAACAATCCTTGCACCAACTCAGCATCAAACGTATTACCAGCACCTCATGAATCTGAATCGCCACGAGCGAGGCCTCTCACGTCGACCCTGACCAGGGATGTCCCGGAGAAATCTGATGAGCCCCTGGCGGCAGTCGACGTGGGCTGCCCGCACTCCCGGGCAAGTATCAAACTTCTTTCGCTCAATAAACAGTCAAATACCGGTCTCCTTTCAACTTATACAGAACCTAAACCGCCGATCAATACAAGTGAAAACGAATATAACAGATCTGCACTACTACAAAGGAACAAATCCAGCCCACTGCCGCTCCTCGAAGTTCGGACCAGGATAGACACCACATCCAAACAGGTATCAACCCCAACACGAAGTCTTGACGTCAACTTACCAACAGATCCCCGATTCTCCGATTCGCCATGCGCGAGGCCTCCCACGTCGACCCTGACCATGGATGTCCCGGAGCACTCCTCCGATGAGCCCCTGGCGGCAGTCGGCGTGGGCTGCCCGTACCCCCGGGCAAGTATAATTACATCTCTCCCATCCAATGAATTGGCAAATTCCGCTCTCTTTTCCCTTGACTTAGGGCCAAATACAAATATTGAATCAATGGACCTTCGCCGCCGTTCTCCAGAACAGCGTTCACTATCAGAAACCTCGACAGATACCGACAGATGCCCCATCGGCTTAGGACAGACCACCTCGTCCCTGGCAATTCAATGGAATATCAGTGGTCTCCGTTCACTCCTCAACGAACTACAACTCCTGATTGCTAAATATCAGCCTGTCGTCATCTGCCTTCAGGAGACAAATGCTGATAGTCGCAAATTAGGATCAACCGCTCTCGGGACAAACTACCAACTGTTGCTCGGCCATGGCGCAGGAATGGCCATCAAAACTGGAACGCCCTTCCAACAAATCCACATCCAAACAAAAATACATGCGATCGCAGTTCAAATATTCGCACCAATAACTATGACGATCGCCTCAGTGTATCTTCCACCAAGGGACAAAAATGCTGGCCAACTGCTCGGTGACTTATTTGGAGAACTCCCAAGACCCACGCTAGTACTAGGAGACCTGAACGCTCACCATTCCGCTTGGGGAAGCAGGATTAACAACCTAACATCGGAAGCAAAAAAACGAGGTGATCACATACTGGATCTAGTAGTGCATTATGACATGGTCGTCCTTAATAACGGAACCCACACACGAATTGACCCATCCTCTGGAGCATCACAGGCTCTCGATGTCTCCATCTGCTCAACGTCACATGCAGCGCAACTGCACTGGAGAACTCTGTCAGATTTCTCGGGTACTGACCACCTCCCTATCTTAATAGGCACGTCTGGCAATACAAATGAATCGAAGAACCGCCCTAAATGGATTTCCGATAAGGCTGATTGGAATTATTTTGAAGAAATAACAAGTGCAACTTTACACCCTAATGCTGCTTTAACTGTAGATGAATTCACGGAGAGGATTATTACCGCTGCAAACTCAAGTATTCCAAAAACTTCTGGCATTGTAGGAAGGAAATCAGTAATGTGGTGGAACGAGGAAATCAAAGCAGCTATCAAGAACAGACGTAAATGTCTCCGGGCTCTTCGTCGATTAAGTGATAATGATCCGAGGAAACCCACGATGCTGAAGCAATTTCAAAAAGCTCGATCTGTCTGCCGTAAAACGATCAATGATTCAAAACAGAAAAGTTGGGAAAAATTCGTGGAAAGTATCAACCCAAATACTCCTACAAGCCAAGTATGGAATAGTATCAACAGGTTGCAAGGTAGAAGGAAAAATATCACCATCACACTGAACCTAACGACAGGTCACACGAATGACGGAGAAAAAATAGCGAATGCACTCTCTGACGAATACCAACACAAATCGTCTAATGAAAACTACTCTGAGGAATTCAGAAAAAAACACAGGACCGATAATTGTGCTACATTCAGGAATCAACGACCAAACCTACACAAGAACTACAACGTAGATTTCACAATTGAGGAGCTTATGTGGGCACTTGATCGATGCACTGGTAGTTCGACCGGTAACGACAACATCAGTTACATCCACCTGCAGCGACTTCCATTCTCTTCGAAAGTTACGCTTTTAGAACTATTCAATAGAGTGTGGGATAGTGGCAGCTTCCCAGCGCAATGGAAAGTTGGGACCGTAATCCCTATCCCAAAGCCCGATGCAGACCGAAGCAAACCGAAGGGCTACAGGCCTATAACTCTCCTCAGCTGCGTGGGTAAGCTGTTTGAAAGAATGGTAAACCGTAGGCTCATCACCGAGTTGGAATCCACTGGAAAGCTAGATCCTCGCCAGCATGGTTTCCGTGCTGGAAAAGGAGTTGATACACATTTCGCCAAGTTGGAATCTCTCATCTGCCTCGAAAACGACGAGCACGTGGAAATCGTATCTCTTGATATTTCAAAAGCATACGATACCACGTACCGACCGGAAATTCTACGGACCTTGACAGAATGGCGGATCTCTGGCCGGATGATGAATATAATCTCAAGCTTCCTTTGTGACAGGTACTTCCAAGTGGCAGCTAACGGCTCCGTATCTAGCTTACGAAAAGCCGAAAATGGAGTGCCACAGGGTTCGGTACTTTCTGTGACACTATTTCTCGTCGCAATGCAACCAATTTTCAAAATAATCCCAACTAACACTGAAATTCTTCTCTACGCGGATGATGTCATATTGATAGTGAAAGGAAAAGACCACGGTACCATTCGTAGGATACTGAGGAAAGCCGTTGCAGCAGCTGTTCGCTGGGCAGCTAGTGTGGGTTTCTCTATAGCCCCGACAAAATCCAAATTGCTACACGCTTGCCTGATACCCCACCGGAAACGAGGCAGAGCCATTAAAATCGACCAAGCCATTATTCCAAGAGTACGGAGTCTTAAAGTTCTGGGAGTCGTTGATGACTCGAGACTCAACTTCCTAAAACACTTTGATTTTACGAAGAAAAGTTGCAGAAAGAAAGTCAATGTACTGCGGATATTGGGCTACCGTCTTAAAAGAAGTAGCAGAGCAACGCTCTTGAAAATAGGATTCACCTTAGTAATATCGAAGATATCCTTTGGTTTAGGACTAACGAGCAATAACATAGATGCAATGAAGCGAATCCTTGAACCTGTTTACAACGATGTGGTCCGACAATCCACTGGAGCTTTTCCAACAAGTCCTGTAATTTCAGTTATGGCAGAGGCAGGATGTCTTCCTTTCAACCTAACACTAACCCAACGGCTTGGTAAAATGGCCATTCGGCTGCTTGAGAAAAATGCAGACGGAGCTGACAATCCTCTAATAAAAATAGCAAGAGCTTTAGTATTGGAGATAACCGGGTGGCCTCTGCCAGGTGTGAGTAAGGTACTAAGGCTTACAGGCAGAGCTTGGTATAAACCACCTCCAAAAATCGATGGTTACCTCAAACGAAAAATCCGAGCTGGCACTAGCAAAGAAATTGTACAACCCACGTTCAAAGAGTTTATCACTAGTCGCTACAGTACTCATGAGAAAATCTTCACAGACGGCTCCAAAGACAACGACAAAATCGGCGCAGGAGTAGTTATGGATAACGTACATCTTAGCTATCGATTGCCGGAAGAATGCAGTATTTTCTCGGCTGAAGCATTTGCTCTGAAAGTTGCTGTATCCAACATTCAACCTGGTGAAAAAATAGTCATATTGACAGACTCTGCTAGTTGTATTGATGCCCTAAAAGGAGGCCGCTCCAAACATCCATGGTTAAAAGTGATCGAGAGAATGGTAGAGAAACACGACGTCACCTTTAGCTGGATCCCGGGTCACGCCGGCATAGTAGGCAACGAAATTGCAGACGAAGTTGCAAAGCAAGGAAGAAACAAACCACTGTTAGACATACCTATACCGGCAGAAGATGTAGCACGTTCATTGGGAAACAAAATCTGGGAAGTATGGAATGCAGAGTGGCACCGCAGCCACGTCCACCTTCGGCTAATCAAGCCAACACCTAGTAAATATCCGGACCGGAAAAGCCCCTTCGAACAACGTCTCCTTTCACGAATGCGGATTGGACACACACGAATAACCCACGCATACTTGATGAGCAATAACGGCACTCCACCGGTGTGCAACTTTTGTGGAGTGCAGATCACGGTTCAACATTTGTTGGCGGAATGCAGAGGATTTCAGCAAAACAGGACAAGTTGTGGAATCACTGGATCGATTGGGGAAATACTAGCATATGATGCAAGAAAAGAAAGTGCAGTGATTATGTTTTTAAAAGAATGTAATCTGTAGGGACAATGGAAATTCGCGGCAAAATTTCTTAAATTTCGCGGACTACTATTGTGAATTTCACGGCAATTCCGCGGTCCCATATTTTTGACCGTTTTGTCGAAGAAAACTCAAAATTTGCATGTTATATGAATAATTTACTTGGTTTTGTGAGGAGTAATCATAAATTGACTGAAAAAAGAAGCAAATTTGATAAAAAGTATGAAACAAATATTTATTTAAAATGCAATAAACTCGTAAAAAACATTACACTGTCAAAAGTTATAAGTTAATTTTGCTAAAATATTTGTTATTGTTGGAAATTTGTATGGTATTTTAACAATTTAACCCATTTTCGCGGCTTTTCGCGGAATTCTTCAAATTTCGCGGCCATAGCCCAATTTCGCGGATTTCGCGGCTTCCGCGAAATCGCGAATTTCCATTGTCCCTAGTAATCTGTTTAACGAAATCTAGGATACCACTTGTTAGCTTGTATGATTACCTTATTCGACACGAATGCCACTCTAGTGGTAAAGTGTCTTTAATAAACTAATAATAATAATAACTATGCCCATGGAGTCGAGAAAATTTTCCCGACCGGAACGGAAATCGAAACCGCCGTCTCCGGATTGGTGATCCATAGCCATAACTACTAGGCTAACTGGAGACCCCAGGATTACCAAGTCTAAAAGTTGTCTAAAACCTCCGCATATCGTTCCGATCCATGCTCTCCTGCACTTCAGGAATCACATTCTTTTCGCCGCAGTGGATTTGTTTGGCTGTTGTACTTCGTTGCGCCGGGTACTAGCCACAAGCACTCAGCTGTTGGATACATCCCTGATCAAGCAACTAGGCAATTGGTAACCCCCGCGTCAGGCCAAACAAGCAAACATAGTAGCCATAGTGTCATCGCAGGGGGAGAGGAAAACCATGAAAGAGTGTTGCATGCATGCATTCTTGCAAATGGAACTGTTTGCTGCTACCGGGTTTACTATATGGCACAGAATGCTCTTTTTTACGAGTAGCCTCCATCGAACAGAGGAGGAGGAAGTAGGAAATTTGCGAAACAGTTTATAACTATTTTGTTTCACTAGATTTTTCCCCCAGACCTAACATAGTTGGGTATTTGTTTAGAGAGTGACTCGGTGTCGAAGCGCTGATTGTTGTCATTTTTTATTGGAATGTACGGTGGCTTGTGCGATGGTTCTAAGCCTTTGGCATGCGAAATTGATAACATGTTGTAAAATCTCCAGCACTACCGGTGAAGCGCGGTGAGCCTCGCTTGCAAATATTGACCGAATGAATATTTCAAAACTGCTGTCTTCCGTTGGAAAATTGTTGTGATGGGTCCCACATCTCTGCGCTTTTTTGATCCTTTTCAGGAAGTTTAGTCTCCAATAGCTGACTACATTGTACATAGATTGAGGGAATAGTTTGTCGCCATACAGGGCGGATAGGGCAACATGTGTCATTTTCACTCAGGAATAAAATATTGACAGGCATTTCACGTGAGAACATAAATTTCTGATTCGGTAGACCAACTCAAGTAACATTTCCCGGAATCGCTCGATTGCGGAATGTGCAGCACCGAGGAGAAAAACAGATCGACTATTTATATCGCCGCGGTCCAAAAGATGGTCCCACTAATTGCACATTTCAATCATCCACGCAGTGCGAAAGTCCTCCTCCGGTAATGTGGGTTGGTACAAGCTGGTGGCGCAAATCTTCCGCAATCTGATGCGATTTCAAGCGTCAAAGCATAAGATGCACCAAACATCTAATAACTAGCGCATCATTAGTTCAACCACCTTCTCGGGTCCGAAAATAAGAAAACTTTTCCAACCAAAATACTAACTAACTGGCGCACAGTAGAGCTATCGTTGGCCAAAATTGATCGTTGAGGAATAAAGTGAATTCTGGTATGATTGGGAAAATTGCTTAAAAATAGAGTATAGCAGAAGAAAACATGCACTTAGCAATTAATTCTAAAATTTCAAAATTTCGTCAAATTTTCACACGTTTTGCTTCTACACACACGTTTTGTACATCTATAGTTCAATTTTAAATTTTTTGATATTTTGAACAGTATTCCTTTTTATTAGTGAATTTTTGTCATATATCTCTTGAAAACTTTTATGAATCTTTTGTAAATTTGTTTATAGTTTTATGATTGTCTTCATAATCATTTCTCCCTGCAATACTTTTAAGATCCTCGTTTTGTAAGATTTTTATGCCAATTTACGAATGACATTCTTGGAGGATTTCTGTTCGCATTCTCGATTAGATTCACTATTCCCATGGCAGATTTCCGGTTTCAACTCCCGTTAGAGCCTAATGGTTGAGGCATGTAATAGCTTATCCGACGACGGGTTACTAGATTCCCGTTCCTACTGAATACTACATATAATACCGGGATTTTTCATGATTTTTTTTAAATTCTAAACCACTTAACCTAATTTACAGCTCTTTTGTCCACCAGGGCACGACGTGATTGGCAGCTGCCCTTCCACTTTTGTACAGCACCTAAATGTATTCCATTATACTACTAAATCGAACCGGTTGCTTTTCGCGCTGCTTTCACTTTCTACCCTATCATGGTAGTATGATAAGCACGAGGATGATGATGTGTGGCTGTGGTTCAGTGTCAGCTGCTTTCATGGGAAAGAGCAACTGACGAAAATGCCGGGGCTGGAATCGAACTCATGCTTATAAAGCAAACGTGTGATTACTTGCGCCACGGGTCCCGGAATTTTCTTTTTCTGGAAATCTGCTAGATAGTCCATAGATTCCTTTTTGATAATTTCCCGGATTTCTTCAACAAATTTTCTACAAATTTCTTCAGAAAATTCTCCCTCTAAATAAACCTTTTGAAATTTCAACTATATATTTTTTTTCTGAAAAACCTTCCATGCAAAAAAAATGGATTATTTAAGAAAATTCTCCAGGGTTTCCGGAAACCAATCGAGGTTTCCAGACATTCTTACAGCGATTTATTTTAGAATATCAAGTGTTGAGAATTCTTACACAAATTTCTCCAGGGATTCCTAAGAAAAATCTTTCAAATATTCTTACAGAAATATTTGTTAGGGATGTCTTAAGATCTCCCAAGTTCCCTTTAGGAATTCTTCCAGAGATTCCTTTAAAAATATCTCCAGAGATTCCCCCTTAGTTTTCTTAAAAAATTCTATAAAGAACCTTCAATGGATTCCTTCTTAAATTCTTCCGTTGATAAGAAAGTCCATAGAATGCGACACTTCCTCTGATATTTGTGCATGGGTTGTCACCCCACACTGATCTTCCCTCTATTTTCAAAGCGGAACGTAATTTATGGACATTTCCCCATAAAAATATCTCCAAAATATACTTCATAAATTAATCCATGGATTCTTTCAGAAATTCCGCAATCGTTTCCTTTAAAAAAAATAATTCGGGGATTCTTCAATAAATTTCTCCACAGCTCCAAGCAAGTACTACTCCAGAGATTCGTGTAAAAATTCATACAAAGATTCTTCAGGAGTTCAGGAGAAATTCTTCAAGCATTTCTTCCAAAGATGCCTTTAGGAATTTCCCTAGAAATGTTCCCTAGAAACTACTACAGAAATTTGGAAATTTCTCATGAGATTTTGCTGTTATACTTTACAGAATTAAAAGTGTTTCTCTTTATTTTGTTTCAGGATTTCCATAAAAAAAACTTTCACGACATCCTCCAGGAATTCTTTCAGAATATCCATGAATTTTGTTAAGAGATTCCTCCAGGAGTTCATCTAAATATTCCTTGAAAACACCTAAAGGAATTCGCCCATAGAATTTCTTCAGCTACACCCTCTAGGATTTCTTTGGGAGTTTCCTTTTGATTCATTCAGATATTCTCCCATGGATTTTTTAAAAAGATTTGTACTGAAATTATACTAAATATTTATTCAAACATTCCTTCAAAAATTCTTTCACAAGTTCCTCTACGGATCCTTCACTAAACTAATTCAGGAATTCCTCTAGAAATATTTCCAGAAACACCTACGGTAGTTTAAGGATGTTCTTTGAGTGTCAGCAAGGAATTTCATCAGAAATTCTTCCATGGGTTTTTTTAGCATTTCATCCAGAGCATTTTCAAAATTCTGCAACGATTCATTCGGAAATTCTTCAAAGAGTTCCTACAAGAATCCCTTGCAAAATTGGATCAGGGGTTATTGAAGAAATTTCTTGAAGATTTCTTTCTGGGAATGACCCTGCGTTTCCTTCAGAAATATCTCCTGGGATTTCGTCAGAGACTCCTCCTTGAATTCTTTCAGTTATTCTATCACGGATTTTACAGAAGTACTTCATGAAATTACACAAAAAATACTGGAGAAATTTTTCAAGGATTCTTTCCTGATTTTTTAACAAAACTCTAGAAATCAATTTCTGAAGTAATCTTTGGAAGAGTTTCAATAGCAATCTCTGGGGGATACCAGAAGGAACCCCTTGAGATGGCTCTGGAGAAATTCCTGGAAGAATTTTATGAAAAAATAAATCTGAAGTAATGTTTGGAGGAGTTTCTGGAGAACCCTTTGAGAAAGCTCTGACGGAATTCCTAGAAGAATCTAATGAAATACTTTTGGAGAAATTCAAGGATGAATTCCTGGAGGAGTTTCAGAAAAAAAGATCCCCGACAAGATTTCTAAAGAACACTCTTGAGGAATCCAAGCATAAATCACAGACAAAGTAATTGAAAGAGTTCTTGAATTAATCCATGTATACATTTGAAGGGATTCTTAAAGAATGTTCTGAAGCAAACCCTGGAAGATACTTCTGGAAAAGTTTTTTAAAGAATTTTTTGCAAATTGTCTGAAGTGAAGTGTAAGTGACCAAAAGCCCCTGAAATATTTTCTTAAATAATCGCTAGAGGAATTTTCGGAGGAAACTCAGCAGAGATTTGAAAGAAATCTGGCAGAATTATTGAAGGAATCCCTTTACTATGTTTCTAAAGATTTTTTTTTATGGAATCTCCAAAGGAAATACTGGAAATGTGGTGAATGCTCTACAGATATTTTATGAAGAAGTAAAGCGTGGTCCCGAGATAAACTACTCTAGGACTAAAAAACTTGTAAGTCGGTCCCTAGCCGTCCGTTGTTAGGCCCTCAGAAACCACAAAGTAGGGCGGACTAGGGGGAGGCTCCCTTTGGATGAAAATGGAGCAGAAGAGAGAAGAAACAACTGCTAGGTCGGCAGGTGCGTAGGGACACCGAACCTAGGAAACGTACGAGAGTAGGTGCCAAGTGCGAGAAAGGCGACGCACTCGTTATCAAGACCGAACAGTCTAAGTACATACTCGGACGTCTTAAAGGCGATGCGAAGCGACGACAAGCTCGTGGATCTGGGAGGCGACGTGTGCAGTATTAGACGTACTCGTATGGGTGAAATGACCCTGGATATCGCGACAAGGAGCGCAAGAGCGCCGCCTACAGAAGTCTGGCGGAAGAGGTCCTTGGCGAAGGGATCGAGACAAGGGCTCTTACAGCGGATGCGATTCTGAAGGTGAAGAACCAAGATGAGATCACTGACGTGGAAGAACTCGACACGGTACTGTGGCAACAGTGCTAGGTGCATGTGGCTAACGTAGCCGTGCAGGTTTGGAAGGGCCCAGCTACCGAAAGGTAACCTTGGTACAGCTACCTGTGGCGGACGCGAATAAGTCCGTTAGAGTATGTAATTGCCGACTAGCTCAGTAGGGGAGCCTTCCTGAAACTCCCTGAAAAAACACCTCAGGGTCGGCATGTTTCTCGACCAGTTAATCGCGGGCAGGAAATATCGCACTGTAGTACATAAATCTGACGTCACGTTACATTTACACATTTATTCCCGAACTTTTCCGGCCTCTTCTTCTTCTTCTAACACTTTCCTCTTTCCCACATGCACTAAAATCTAACCTGACATTCTAACTTTTCGGTGCCCCTTCTTTTACCCTCCACCATCACACAACGTACACATCCAGGTCTTATTCGATACTTGCACAGCTAGTGCCAGTCCAATTTTCTGCGGCCTTACGAGGTGGCGAAGCAACGTCATGGCGGCATCCATTGGTCCCTCTGGTCTTCCCGAGGCCGAGTTTGTTGGCGGTCTTGGTCAGCGGCTCTGGATCTTCGCATCGAGGAGGGGGGGGAGGATTTGGGGTACATGAACTCCTGCACCGAAGTTCTGTCCAAAACAGCGGGGTTCTGCGAATCTGAGCCATGGTATTAGGATTCACATTGCGTTAGAAGAAGAACCCAATTACCTATGTCCTTCTTTTTCCTCTCTATCCTCTTCAACTTGTCTCTATCTTTCAATTTCACTTTTCACAAGCTTAGTGTTCAAATGTTTTCCAATGGAGTTTTAAGTCACAATGCCGAGTGCCTTCTTCTCAGTCAGGTCACTATTCTTCTGGCTTGGTCAGTGACCCAGACCATTCGTTTTTGTTTTATATCCTCGTATCCATTAACATGTCCATCTTGACGACCTGTCTCGCCATTTCATCCAGGCTACCAACAGGATCTGCTTGTCCCTCTGGTGGCAGGTTTTGGAAATTGGTGGCGTAGTATGGTAGACTGTTCAACTACGATCGAGCAGACATCCAACTAACAGAGAAAACTACACAATATATACGAACACTTCCTGAACTTTTTATGCAATACACGATTCCAACTCATACAAAATCTCAAAAACACTCCACACTGAACTGCGAACACTTACAAGTAGAGAAGCTAAAGGTGAGCTGGTCAGTATGCCAACTGAGCTTGTATGAGCCACCGGAGGTTTGCTTCTGGGACCACGACCATAAGTAATGGTACTGTAAAGGCTGGCAGATGATACGACGGCGAAAGCCATAAGACACAAAGCTACATGAGTACACCCACGTATATGATTTGTTCGTGGAAATCCGCCAACAACAAGCACCTAATGGGTGGATCAAGGTGCCTGGCCTTCAGAAAAGCCTAAGCGAACAAATCACAGTGCAGGTAATGCAGCTGAACCTGAACCACTGTGACACAGCTCAACAACGGCAATTGGATTGCGGATCCCGAGCAGAGGAGAATAGCAAATTAATAACTACGAAATAACAAAACCTGTTTTTATATCTCGTGTTGTTATTAATAAATTATCAATGCAAAACATTCCGATAACATATTTTGTTGGACAATCTCATTTTGTTATGATCAAGTAATTGGTGTACATCCATGAAACCCGAGCAGAGGAGAATATCAAAATAATAACAACTGGATCGCAAAACCTGTTTTTATATCTTGGTTTGTTATTATAAACTTATTGAGGCATAAATTTTCCATAACAGGTTTTGTTGGGCAATCTTATTTTGTTATGATCCTGCTATTGGTATATTTTCTTTAAATAACATTTTGATAAGCTGTTTTGCTGTAGAACTAGTTCTGTTATTATTGTACTGCACCACCAGAGTGCACCATTATTTGATCATCAATAGCACTATAATGAAGTTTTGCAATCACAACTACACCATGCGAGATTTACAGCAAAAAAAAATTAAAAAGTTAACATTCGCTGATTTCCATGCAAAAAGTAATGTTTGGAATCTATGAGCCATATCTTCGGTGTCTATGAATCGGTTAAGCTGAACTTTTGACACGGAACTAAGAATTACTTGTAATTTTTATTTCTATTTAGATCGATCCATTTCAGTGTAAAAAAAGTGGAATTTCTGTTGGTTCTATTATCGAAATAATAAAGTGAACAACCATGATCCACCATATCTCATAAACAAAATTTATGTTTAAATTATTTCAAGGCCGTTTGGTCCAGGAAGACTGGATGCGTGCCATTCTCTTTGAATGACTGACTCATGAGTTACCGCGCTGCCATAGTGCCGCTTCAAAGTGATATTCTTCTTTGCGGCTTCGCACATGCTGATTTATGGGCTTAGTCATGGCTGTTTATTACTTTTTATTTTCAAAATGGAACCAACAGATATTCATTTTTTTTTCTTGAACTTAGGGCCTGTCCGTAAACTACGTAGACTCGTAGGGGGGACGGGGGGGTCTGGCAAAAGTCTACGCTCCATACAAATTTCGAAAATTTTGTATGAACAAAAGTCTACGAGGGGGGAGGGGGGGTGGGGGTCTGAAATGGTCGAAAAAAAGTCTACGTAGTTTATGGACAGCGCCCTTAGGGGTTACATACCTACCTTGCGAGCATGAAACAATCTTTGTTATGATTCTGATATTGTAACTCATTTTGCATCCATATTTTTATCAATAAATTTTTAATTTAAAAATTTGTTATTGAAACATTGTATGATTTCACTGTTATTAAGTTGTTATGAAACTAACACTACCTGTTATTTAACTGGTCTTCCAGGAACATTTTTTTATTATGATTTTTGTTATTTTGCTGCTTATGATAGACAAGTTTATAACATGGTATGTTATGTTAATAACATGAAAATAACTCTTTGCGTTACTCAGTTATTTTGCCAAAATAACACATTTTATTATGCTGTTGGTATTCCCTTCTGCTCGGGAATAACACTTCGCACTAATATGTTCTGTTTCAGTACAAGTTCTGCTATTATTGTGCTATTGAGACTGTACTGTACACATATACAATACATATGATCAACAATAACACAACAGTTTTGAAATCAATCCCAAATAGGACATTCCGTTTATGTATACCCGGGTAGAGGCTAATGGCAAACAAAGGACAAAATAATAACTGGTTTTGCCATCATATCTCGTTTTGCCATTCTTCTGTTATTATGAAAAACTTAAAATGGCAAATCAATAGCAAAATATACAATCATAGCAAATCTTGTCATTGATATGTTATTCATGAATAATGCTAAATAACACATCAATAACAAAAATTACTATCATGGTAAAACTTGCAATTTACCCGAGCAAAGGAGAATAGCCAGTTAATAACTACGAAATCATATAATCTGTTTTTATATCTTGTTTTGTTATTATTAAATTATCAAGGCATAGCTTTTCCATAACAAATTTTGTTGGACTATCTTATATTGTTATAATCAAGCTATTGATATACATCAACTAAATTATATTAAAATAACATGTTTTGTTGAAGTACAAGTTTACTTATTGTTGTACTATTGATCAACTTATCAGCAATAGCACAACAGTAACAAGTTTTGAAATCACAGCAACAATTCGACAATTATGACTGCCCCTTTGTGTTGTTCCATTTTTGTATTCAGTTCTAAACGACTCCTTTTAAGAATTCCTTAAATAATTTTTGGATAAGCACTTGGAAGTTCTGGAGGAACCTTTCGATAAATCCCTGGAGAAGTCTTCAAGAGAACTACTGGCGCAATTTTCTCAGAAAATCCGAATGTAATTCTTCTGAGCAATTATTAAAATTCTTGGCAGAATCTTTTGAAAAACTCCTGGAGAATCCTTCGAAAAAACTTCTGGTGAAATCCTCAAAGAAATTTTCAGAGAAATCTTAAGATGAAGTTCAGGACTAATGATCACAGGAAATTCTGGAGAAACCCTTGAAGGGATTCTATGCAGGATTCTGGAGGAGTCTTTGAAAATCCATGAAAGATTCCGTCAAAGAACTCTCGGTGAAATTTCTGGAAGATTTTTGGAGTCATTTATGGAAAAGTCGACAAATTTCTGGAAGAATTTTAGAGTTTTAGAAATAAAATATTGCAAAAATATCTGGTGAAAGTCCCATAGGAATTATCACAGGAAGTTCAGGAGAAGTTATAGCAAATTTTTTGGAGGAATCCTTGTAGAATCCAGGAGGTTTATTCGACATAATTCTTGAATCCAGAGAAAAATCGGAGGAATATAAAAAAATCTTTTCAATATCCCAAAAATTTACTGCAGAACTGTTGAGCATTCTAAAAAAAAACAGTTTCTATGCTGAAAAAAAAAACAAAACAAAAGTCACAAATAGCTATCGCGAACAAACTTTTTCAAGTACACGTGCTGATTTCAAAACCGTGCTCCGAAAACAATTAAAGTACAACAGTTTATAAATTACAGGTGGAAATCGAAGCTCGTCGTATTTGATAATATAGAAATTACTAAAGTTCGATTATCTTGCGACTTCAAATCTCTTAGAATGAATGAAAAGCTAAATACAGTATTTTTTTTTATCATTTGGAAGTATTTTTTACTGTGAAGAATTAGCCCAAGTTAAAATTAACGAATAAAAAGAAAAAAATATGTTTTTTACGTCAGAGTGATGAACCTCATGTTATTTTTGTGAGACAAAGCGACTATTTTTATATATTAAGTATTATAACTTATTTAGTAACGAGTTTGATATCATAGCAAATTCTGCTCTCCAATTATTATCAATAACATATTAATATCAAAATTTGTTATCGAAATATTTTCCGCATTCACTGTTATTAAGTTGTTATTGAAAATAACAAAACAAGTTATTGAAATGGTTTTCCAGGAACATTTTTGCCTTTCTCGTACACCAAGGTGTACCGAAAGGCTATATGTTCACTCCAAAAATGGAATCTTGATGGAACCCCCGGAGGGCCAAGTCTTATATACCAATCGACTCAGCTCGACGAGTTGAGATGATGTCTGTGTGTGTGTATGTGTGTGTGTATGTATGTATGTGTGTGTGTGTGTGTGTGTGCGTGTGTATGTGTGTATGTGTACAAAAATGTCACCTCACTTTTGGATAGTAAATATCATCCGATTTCAACGCTTTATGTTTCAATCAACGCGGAATATTGTCCCATTGTTTCCTATTGAAAATGGTTTGAATCGGTCCAGCCGTTCCGGAGTTATGGCCATTTAGGTGTTCCGGACCGGTACCCTAGGAAAGGGCCAGATATGAAATTGCAACAAACCCATGCATGCGACCCATCAAACCACGGCATTTTCGATTATCTGATGAACGGTAAGCAGGAAAATAGTCGCAGACTATATCTGAACCGGTAGTGTTCTGAAACCGGTTCCGGGTGTCCCGCCGGAAGTGGCCAAATATAAAAGTGAAACAAACCCATGTATGCGACACATATAATCACCGCTTTTTCTGTAACCTGATGAGTGGTAAACAGGAAAATAGTCTCTGACCATATCTGATCTGGTAGTGTTCCGGAACCGGTTCCGGGTATCCCGCCGGAAGTGGCCAAATATAAAAGTGAACCAAACACATGCATGCGACACATCAAATCGCAGCTTTTTCTGTAACCTGATGAACGGTAAATAGGAAAATAGTCGTGCACTATATTTGAACCGGTAGTGTTACGGAACCGGTTTCGGATCATATCTGAACCGGTAGCATCCCGAAACCAGTTCCTGATGTCCCTCCGGAAGTGGCCTAATTCATACATGCGACCCATCAAATCGTAGCCTTTTCGATAACTTGTACGATCAGCAAAAAAATAAGCAAAGCCCACATTAGAAACTACTGATAGTGTTCCGGAATCGGTTCGAGGTGTCTCACTGAAAGTGGCCGAATGCAAAAAAAAAAACAAAAGTTCACGACATATCAAATGGCATTTAAAGTATCCTGATGAACGGTTACAAAGAAAAAATATCTCAGATCATGCTTGGGAGAACTAGTAGTGTCTCGGAATCGGTTCCCGGTGTCCCTCCGGATGTGGTCAAATGTAAAAGGGAATCAAACTCCATGCATGCGTTTCATCAAATCGCGGTTTTTTCGATAAGCTGATGAATGGTTATTAAGAAAATTAGCTGAGATTACGCAAGAGACCACCGCCAGTGTTCCACAACCAGGTTTCAGGTGTCCCGCCGGAATTGGTTAAATGTAAAAATGAATCATGTAAATTTTCCAGAACCGGTTAAGAGTGTCCCACTGGAAATGGACATATATAAAAGTGAATCAAACCCATGCTTGCGGTACATCAAATCGCTTTTTTGTCAGTAACCTGGTGCATGGATAATAAGAAAATAGGCACACTCCATAGAAGTTACCATCGGTAGTGTTTTTAATTCCGGGTAACCTGATTAACAGTTTTCATAAACTCAGACCGGTAACGTTCCGGAATCATTTCCGAGGGTCTCGTAAGCAATACAAAATAGACTAAGACTACATCTGGAGCAACATTTGAAAAGGGCATACAAGCATTGGTAAACAATGACTTCACACGTCGCTCCTGAGCCCCCATCAGCTTATTCACAAAAACTAAGACCGTTATCAGATAGAGCAAACATCGATCTTCCGGATAACGGTGTTCATTTGCTTGGGCGGGCTGCTGTTATGTCCTACGGAGCGTTTTCGAAAAAAGACACACGATCTCTTGGGCCCTTTTCAAATGTTGCTCCAGACACAAGAGGCTACCGGTGGTGTTGCAGAAGCAGCGTTGGGGCTTCAGCGGAATTACGAAAGTGAACTAAATCAATGCAGGCGATGGGTATGTGTAAGAGAACCAAAAACCTAAAAAAACTAAAGCGATCTCGTTAAATCACACAATTTTTTATTCCTGAGACGTAAATTTACAGTAGGATGGGTCAACGTTGTATGGAAAAATTTAAATTTAAGCGCATCAGCCCCGAACATTCTTTTAAATCTTTATTTGTGTCTAAAATTACTGCGCAAAATTTTGATGTGACTGGAGGGCGAGCACTGTAATGTTGTTTATATTTGAATGTGATATAGCATTGGCAATTCAAATTACTACATTACAAATTTTACATGGATCTTTTAACAAATGATAATAAAATATAGCATAAAGTGTGCAGATTAAACTTTGTCAAAGTGATCTGTGAAAAAGTTAAATCCTGGCTAGTAATTGTCATCTTGGTATGAATCAGCCTCCAGTGAAGGTGGTCAAGCAGTCAATTAAAAGGTCTTATACTTTCGGCTCTGCCCATACGTAGAACATAACGTCAGAATAAGTGCCCCAATTCGATGATGACCTTGAATTTCTAAATAAAGTATTCTCATAATTCAGAAATTCGTAGGTGGTACAGTCCCAGATCGCCGTTATGAACATTTCCTCCGTCTCGTCCGTTACCAAAGCACAGAGATTTGGGGCTGATCACTGACTCTAAGGCAAGATTGATTGCTTCGACGGAAAGATTATGAGTAGGGTGGGGTGGGGCAAGATGGGTCGCGGGGCAAGATGGGTCAGTGCCATTTTTGGACGCATTACTCATGTTTTGATTATGTTAATCATTTTGTCAGATGACCAGCATGAATATACAAAAGTTTGGGGCATTGATTGAAAAATTATTCACTCTCATTGGAAATAAAAAATGAAATGGTTTTTAGCCATTTTTCTTATGCGATACATTCCATATAATCTCCATATAAACGGCCGCGAGGCAAGATGGGTCACCTTCAATTTTGAACGTATTTTTGGAGCATTCAAAAGTTATTTATTTTTTATTACAAGACCATGTCATAAATGACTTCAATCAAGCGGAATTAACGCTCAAAATTATAACATAAAATTATGATATTTTTTTAGTGAAAACATCGATTTTCAAGTCGCCTTAGGACCACTCAATTCGTAAAGTTTTTTTTATATTCCAAATACATTTATAAAATGTTCACTAGTAGCTCTTGTTTACTCATTATGGATATGGAGCATATATGAATGCGGAACAAATCTTATATTTTGACGTTTTTCGTTGAGAAAATGTGAATTACTTGCCCCGCACTTTTTTCACGGCGCAAAATCGATCACTTTTTAAAACTGCTTGTTTGACATCATATTTTGCATTAAATGAACTTTTTATCGACTTTTAGCATAGCTAACTAGTGTATTAAAGAATAGCGGGCGAATACAAACCAATACGATTTGTATTTACAAAGTTATGGTGATCCATGCTTAGGTGACCCATCTTGCCCCGCCCCACCCTACATATTCGACGAGAAAGGCACTATCACCACTAGGTGGATTAATCTGGGTTTTTTGTTATGGAGTTTGTTATTTTGCCGCTTATGACAGACAAGTTTATAACACAATATGTTATGGAAATAACTTAAAAATAATCGATTTTATTATTCAGTTATTTTGCCAAAATAACCCAGCATCTTATGCTGTTGTTATTCCCTTCTGCTCGGGTAGCACCTTTTATAATGAATTGTATAAAATATCAAAACAATAACATAATTTATATTCCTAGCTAAATTTGCCATTATTTTGATATTGTGAGAAATTATTTATAAACATTAGGCCCCATAACATATTTTACTCTTAATATACCATTAACTATTATATTGTATATTTCAAGCATAACTTTTCAATTCGACGTATCTCGCAAAAGTAAACAAATCCGGATTCTCAGCTGTGTGTTTGATTCGCAATGGATTCTATTTGATGCACATCAATTTATGTTAATATAGAACTCAAACAATTAAAGAGTATAATTTGTAAAACGACGTACCGTAAACCGGGGTCAAATTGATCAGCGGGGTGAAATTGATCATTCGGGTACTACATTTTGGTTCCATACTAGGATCTCTTAAGCGTCGTAATGATCTTAAACTTTTTACGTCATCTGATTCGTAGATGCCTAGAGATGAGTGTAGACTTTAAATTTTTTAGATGAAAGTTTGTTTTGCCTTATTATTTGAGAATTTGCATTGTATTTCTCATTAAACTGAAATCATTGCTACTAAACAATCGATTGCTAATAGGACTTCCCGTAAATTCTCTGTTTTAACATTTTTGTGGAGCCTTGGTTAAGTAGTTATCTAGCTAATGAGAACATAAAATAGTTAAAAAAAGTTCATTTTATGATGAAATAATCATTTATTGTGATAGAAATCACTTATTTCAAAGGAAATTGCCTACCTTTAGGCTTTTAAGGGGGAAATTTCAAAATTTTATTTTGCATTTATAGTATTAAATTCACTAATTGTAAGATTTAAAACGCGATATTCAGTTTAAGATGAGCAAAATTAAGCGGAGAAGGAAATTTTACTTTCCAACCGATGCTTAATTGTATACTGATCAATTTCGCCCCAAAGTGGAATTTTAATTTTTTTGATATTTGAAGTTATTTATCTTAAAGTTTAAATTAGTTGAACAACATTCTGTCACATGGTTCCATGAAGATCCACAGGGTACTGGTTTTACAGAAATTCTTTTGGCAATATTTGAATTGGCACTGATGTTATCCGCAAAAGTTGTTTTAAAGTGATCAATTTGACCCCGGATTACGGTATCTATCTACCCTAACAACCCTACGCTGCGCAAACGTTCCTAAATAGGAGAAGCCAGAGTAGATCGCGGGGCAACGGTGGCTACGTTCATCAAAGTGAATTTGATTTTTAAGTTCGTTTCGTTTTGAGTTTTTAATTTCCATTAAATAAAACTGTTTTTACATTGATTGATGAACTTAAATTTTATTGAAGAAAAAAAAAAGAAATTGCTCATTATACCTTTCTTCCGCTACTTTGAAATAATAACTGAATCTACCATTATTTTAAAATTGAATTTGAACAACTAAACCTACCATTATTTTGATCGCCACATAAACAGCTAAATTTGTTCTTATTCTGTTATCAATAACTCAAGAATGTCATATTTTGTTATTCACCGATAACAGTTAATTTGTGTCATATTTTGTTATCAATATCTCAATAATAACTTATATTGTTTTTCAATTTTATCTGCATGCTTTACCATTACTTTGTTATTACAATGGCAAAATAAGTTATTTTTAAGTTTTTCTGCTACCAAAATTTTGTTTTTATTTTTGTTATTTTAACTCTTATTTCAAACAAACAAATAACACATTTTGCCATTCAAACATTCTGTTTTAATGGTAAAATTTGCCATTCTTTTGCCATTAAGCTCTACCCGGGTAGATACGAACAACTGCAACTTATTTCATTCTTTCTTGCGTTACTTCCCAACTGAGAGAGAACCTGCACATAAACTTTACTTTTCTATGAGCACTTCCAAATTGACTGAGAGCTTTATTTGGCAATAACCATGTTTACATTTGTGTATTGTGTAGCAAGCACGATGCTGCAATTTTAGGAACAATTGGTGGACTTTTTGGAATCGTGATAGGAATCTCTAAAAAGATGCATGGAAGATGTGGAGAAATTTCTGATATAATCATCTTAGGATTTTTGGATAAATCTTCAGATAAACTACCTTAGAAAACCTGGTAGAATTTTCAGAAGAAATTTCTAGGGGAATCCTAGACGAAGTTTTATATAAAAGTCTGGAGAAATCTAAAAGTTTGGACTAATCCTCGGAAAATTTTCAGGAAGAAGATCATGGAAATTTCTAGGAATCTCCGAGGAATTTTTGGAGGAGCTTATATAGAATTATAACTCACTCTGTTATGAGTTTTATATCATAACAAATATTGCTCTCGGATTATTATCAATAACATATAAATTTTAAAATATGTTATTGAAACATTTTTCAAATTCACTGTTATTAAGTTGTTATTGAATCTAACAAAACAAGTTATTGGAATGATCTTCCGGGAACATTTTTTTGTTATGATGTTTGTTATTTTGCCGCTTATGACAGGCAAGTTTATAACATAATATGTTATGCCAATAACACAAAAATAACTTATCATATTATACAGTTATTTTATCAAAATAACGCATTTTATTATGCTGTTGTTTTTCCCTTCTGCTCGGGATGGATCCGGAAAAATGGCGGTGACATGGACGACGGGTAAATAGCCCATCCAGGAGTAGGTGTCAACTACCTATGACAGCTTCATGGTCGCCAAAGTGAACGGGGTCTTTTTTCTGTAACTGCTATGCGCCTCCGCGATGCCGTCGATCGACCAGTTCGTGCAGATGCTGGACTGTATGACAACCGTGCTGACAGGGCGAAGGCCGATGGTAATAACATGTGTCTTCATTGCCTTGGCCGTGGAATGGGGAAGCCATTTTACGAACCAGCGGGGTCAGATCCTGCTAGAGGCACTGGCCATGCTAGATGTTTATCTGGCTAAAGTCAGTACCAAAATTTTGGAAAGATTCGACTGGGATTTTTGATAACTATGGGAGTTTTTCGGCTTTCAGTCACGGAAAAAGCGTTGATACTTCTATATCATTGCCAACGTTTCGATCCTTGGGTTGGGATCTTCCTCAGGGCCTGTTATTTATTCGAAAGTATCTATTAGTTATTGTTGAAATTTGTTAGTTCTATCTCCTACTCACTCGATCTTAATCAACTTGTGATAATCGTATTTTGCACACGATCGTTTGTCGGATTCTAAAAGACACTGCACTTTTCTCGCTGTAGGTTTTAAAATTAATGTGAATGTTTGAGATTAATGTAATATTGTACCGAACTTACTTCATCACCAGCACCCTAGTGTGATGTTGGGTGGGTGGTACGAAAGGGAGACACTCGAGACAAGAAATCAGCGGAACACAACACTGCGGCTGTTATCAATCGCCGTTCGGGTTTTACTGTGGGGTGTGTATCTTTGGTGTAATTTGGGTGGTAGGTAGGATTTGTTAGTGTGGGTTAGGTAGTTGGTCATCTGTTTCTCGTCGATTATTTCGGTTTGTTGACGACGCAATTCTCTCTGCTCTCTGATCTTTGATCGAAGCGAGAAGATGTGCGTACGCACAGCTTAGGTTGTCGGTATCAGTCCGATGGTTGACCGTGTTGGAGGTTATCGTGATGTGACACATCTCCAACACTTGCAGAGCTTGTTTCCTATGTGTTATATCGACGATGGAGGGGTTGCCAATATTGAATCGGTGTTGGTGCTGGATGCAGTGGTGGATTAGCGCAGATTTTTCTTGAAGCTGCAGTATTTCTGGATCTGTGTATTGATGGCCTTCCAATAACTTTCTCTCCAGTGTGTTGACGTGTGTTTGATGTCCGTACATTCGATTCCTCAGCTTATTTGTTGTCATCCCAATATATGTGCTTGGACAATCCCGACAGTCGATCCGGTATATGACGTTGCATTTGCTGAGATCAGATACCGTCCTTTGCATTCTTATAAAGATGCCCTACTGTGTTTTTGTAACTGTGGGAGATTCCTATTTGTGTGTTGCTCTTGTGGAGTATTCTCTTGATGCTAGAGCTGAGACCATGGACATATGGGATTGATCGGTAGATTGTTGGTTTCTCCGGGTTATCTGTACGAGGTGGTTGATGAAGGAGTCGGTTGATGAGAGAATGAGGGTAATCGTTTTTGCTGAGGTGCTGGTGAATGAGTAGCTCTTGCTCCTCCCTGCTACGAGTGGTGCTCAACCTACGGACTAGGCCTGTCCACGTTTTCAAAAATGATCTCTGATTCTCAAGTCCACCCCCATATTTTGATCGGCATCCTAAAAGAAGTAACTGGTCAAAATTTCAGCCAAATCCATTGAAATTAAGAGATGCATCAAATCAATTTAGTGTTTTTCGACTATTTTTGAGCTTCAAAAAATCATAACTACACTAAAAAATGTCAAAACTTAATTCTTTCGGCAGAAATTGAGAGCTATATATGTTTGCTACAACTTCTCCGAACAACGTGTGCCAATAAAATTGAAGAAAATATTTGTAATTATCACATTTGTGATCAGAAAAACCTTAAAAAGTTGATTTTTTGATAGATTTCGTTCTGGAACACCCTAATATACGTAATAAGTTTGATATTTAAAAACGGCATCATATCCTCTCATGTTTTTTGGTTATTTGCTTCTTTGACACCAATGCTGTAGGAGTTGAGCAAAAAATATTAAAATTCGGGAAAGCCAAATGTGTCCTAAAAACTAGCACCAATGCTGTGGTGTCAAAGAAGCAAATACCCAGAAAACATTGGAGAATATGATGCCGTTTTGAAAAATCTAACTTATTACGTATATTAGGGTGTTCCAGAACGAAATCTATCAAAAAATCAATTTTTTAAGGTTTTTCTGATTACTAATGTAATAATTACACATGTTTCCTTCAATTTTATTGGCACACGTTGTTCGGAGAAGTTGTAGCAAACATACATAGCTTTCAATTTCTGCCGAAAGAATTAAGTTTTGACATTTTTTAGTGTAGTTATGATTTTTTGAAGTTCAAAAATAGTCGAAAAACACAAAATTGATTTGATGCACCTCTTAATTTCAAAGGATTTGGCTGAAATTTTGACCAGTTACTTCTTTTAGGATGCCAATCAAAATATGGGGGTGAACTTGAGAATCAGAGAACATTTTTGAAAAGCTGGACAGGCCTACTACGGACCCTGTCGATGAAATTGTTGACTACCGCCAGTTTTTGATCACTCGGATGGAAGGAGTAGTAGTTGAATATTGGCCGCTGTTATTGACGATCTTGCGCCAAATACGACGCACACACGGTCAGAAAATTCACTCATTTTCGAGCAAAAGTGGGACAACTCAAAATTGAGTAAATTTTTTTTCCAGCTATAGCGCTGGCCCAAGTGCGAAAATATCATCAGTTAAAGCCGTATAATATTCTTGATGATGCGAAGAATATTATACGGCTTAAACCAGTTGGATTTTTGCACTTGGGCCAGCGCAATCGCTGGAAATGCAATTTACTCATTTTTTGAGCTGTTCCAGTTTAGCTCAGTTTTGTGTGAATCTTACTCATTTTAGAGTAACATTTTCTTAGCGTGTGCAGGCAAACAAAATTGCCCCACCACAAAATGTTCACACCGGTTTCAGCATACATTGGTTGATGTCGCCGCTACAGTTTTCCAGTAACGGAGCGTTATTTTGGGGTGGTGTTTCGACTAATCGGTTTGTTTATGCACTGTTTCCTTTGTTGTTGGATGTGTGAACATTGTGCAGTCAAAGATTGAACATTTGCACGATCGTCGCGAAATCCTTGCAAAGCTCAATATTGCTCTTCTCAACAAATTCTCCATCACTATGTCGGCAAGAATGGGAGAGAGTGGACTTCCCATAGCTGTGCCTGATATTTGGACATAGAATTTTTGCCGGAAACAAAAGCAACTGGCTCCTACGCAGAAATCAACAATTTCGAGAAACAGATCCAAATTTATATTGGTGTTCTCTCGTATTTCATCCCACATGGAAATTATGTCGTGGATAACCACCTCTTTCGTCACGTTTGTAAACAGTGACACCGCATCGAATGACACTAGCACATGATCGGGTGGTATCGTTAGTTGATGGACATATTCGCAAAACGTGTTTGAGTCAACCGCGTTGTACTGGCTTTTGAACGATCTCTGGAGTATCCCGGCAATGTATTTGCAAAGATGGCACGTTGGAGACGTTATGTTGGGGACCACTGGCCTGAGAGGTAAATTGGGCTTGTGTGCTTTGGGTTGTCCGTATATTCGAGGGCACACGGTGTTGTAGCTAGTGAGTGTGTATTTTGTTCGGGTGTCTATTAGTTTGAGTGCGTGTAGTCTGTGTACGATGTTGTTGTTTTTTCGTTCGTATCCACCCGTCGGATCAGAGCTCACCTGCTTGTACGTGTTGGTGTCTCCGATCAGCTGAGCGAGTTTACTGTCGTAGTCTGCCAAGCTCATTATGACGGTACGATTGCCCTTGTCTGCTTCGGTGATCAAAACATCTGGGTTTGTTTTGATAAACTTCTTGGTGATGTTGACGACCGATTTACAGAACTTTGACAGTGGATCGTTGAATGGAGTGTTACGGTTGATGAAGTTTTGGATCTTATTGATAATCTGGCATCTCGTCTGGTCTCGGATCGTCGCCTCGGTGTGAGCTGATAGGGTGTTCTCCACATCAGCTATCAGGTGGATCCACGGTATCTGTGTAGAGTCGCTGTATGGCAGTGCAAATTTCGGACCAAGGCTGAGAAGGATTCGTGTTTCTGGAGGGACAACTTTGTCGGTGGCATTTAGGATAGCGCTGGGATTTTCGGTAACAGGACCTGAGGAAGATCCCAACCCAAGGATCGAAACGTTGGCAATGATATAGAAGTATCAACGCTTTTTCCATGACTGAAAGCCGAAAAACTCCCATAGTTATCAGTACCAAAAGTAACTTTATTCGGAACGATGCGGAGTCAATTATTGACGTTACTTCTGTAGTTCTGGCCTTCAGTAGTTCAAACTGAAGAGTAGACGATGGCTACACTCACAGTGATCACCTGACGAATCGCTGCAATATCGACTACAACAATAGTAGGCAACGGGTAGAGGAAGAGGCGGCCAGGCCAAGGCCAAGCGCTCAGTAGAGTAGATGAGATCCAGCAAACTGGAATTGGCTCACCACAAAGCAGTGCCTGAGAGTTGCGAGCGCATACCGTACCGTGTCATACGATGCGTTCTGCGTTATCACTGGTATGGTGCCGATTGGTATCAGGAAAGACATAGAGAGCTTCGAAATGCGCGGTACAAGAGGTATACTTAGGACCGCCAAGATGGCCTCCATAGTCAAATGGCAGCCTGCGTGGGACAGCTCCACCAAAGAAGGTGGATCCACATCCACAAGTTCATTCCGAGGGTAGATAGTTGGGTTCACAGGCGCCATGGGGAAGTAACATTGCACCTGACTCAGGTCCGTTCGGGCCATGAGTGCTTCCGACAGTATCTACATCGTTTCGGTCATGCGGATTATCCCGCATGTCCGGTTTGTTCTAGTTTAGAGGAACAGCGGAACACGTTTTGTTCGTGTGCCCACGTTTTCACACAATGCAGTGCGTAACCGCATGCTTGGGAGGATACAATACGGGGAGGACACAACTCCGGACAATCTTGTCCAGAAGATGTGTAATGATGAGTAATATTGTCTTGGAGCTACAGGGAGGTGGCGCGTGGACTTGGATAATGGTTAGTTTAGACGCTGGCTTTTACATAGTGAACGGCACAACCCCCCCCCTCCCTCGTTTAGAGAAAAAAGGGGTGGCAATAAAGAAAAATCTTGCATCAAGCTGATATGATATTCGTTGAAAAAGTTGGATAAGGATTAGGCCTAGAGGAGCAGACTAGAAACGCATTTAAAGTTTAAAATGACTTTAACTATTTTCGAATGTAACATAACTACGTCACAAATTGGCGCTATGGAATTTTGTTATGAAATACAGTGATTTAAGTCCAATTTTGATCCACATCCCTTCCACCGTGCAGCGTGCGTACCGGGAAAACAAGATCAAACCAAACATAAAATTTTACTGCCTGCGAAATTATGATGACAACATGGCATGGCAACTCTTCGAAAAATATCCAACCCGTGTGCGTCGCAAACACTTGCGCTACACTCTTCACAAATTAGTATTTCTCCCAGTCCGTCCGGCAGGGCTCAGCTTGGCCCCAAGTATAGTGCAGTGCCATCGTCGTCGTCGTCGTTATGCTGCGAACCCGTCAACCGATCAAGAAGTCTCATAAATTCAAATCAAACGTCATGAAACATAAATTTCCCGGTGCTCCCCATCCCCATTCCTTCTTGGTCCCATCCAGGGCTAATCGTCATGCAGCTGCTCTACTTGCAAACGGCAACGGCACGGCGTGGCGCGGCGGCACTTGTTGGAGAATATTGCACATGTCCACAGATCCTCTTCTGCTCCCTGGCCGGCCGGGTTCGAGTGGGGCCATCGGACGGACTGAGAAACGGGTCGCTGCGTGACAGAAAACTTTGCTCATTTGCTTCCTCCTTCGGTTGTTGGTGGGGTGATGTTTTGGTCGACTCAGTCGGCATCATTGCGGTTGTTGCTCAAATTTCTGCTTATGCCTTGATGAGAAAGATGGTGCGAAATTCTGGGTGCATTTTTTACAGCAAGTGCGGTGGGATGCGGATGAGTAATCTTATCTGGAATTCTCATCATAGTAACTAGATTACATTTACTTGAACGTGCTGTAATAAAATTGTACACCATATTTGTAAATACAATCGAATCAACATTTTAGTAAGCTCTATTTGAGTATTTTCATCACAAGAATACTACTGAAATGAAATTGGTATGTATTCAAAACAGTTAAGGAACACAAGGTAGGACCAAGGCGTGTTTAATTATGAAGGGGATCATGGACCTGTTTTCCCCAAGAACTCATTCCCAAGGCCCACAATTCTATGTTTAAACAAAACGAGGCTCAATACCTGCTTAAGGATATCCAAGAATTATTATTGGCATAGATCGTCGAATGTAGGTCGGATTTCACGCTTCCTAGAATTTGATAGATTAAAGTTCATTTAATCTGTAACAGTAGATTTTATAGTTCTTACAAATGCACTCACCCCTTCCCTCCCTCTCCCTAAGTACGGGTTTTTTTATACTCAATGCCTTGCTTGTTTCACGCTTGTTTACTTCCTCTAAGCATGGCGTACTTTATTGGTGGCCCCTATTCTGTGTTAGTTTTTACCGTAAACCGGTTCTAGCAGTTCCGGGATCGATTTTCGAAGGTGAACAAAACACCATCATGCGATACCTCAAATGTACAGGGGATAGACAAAATGATCGGGACAGGCAAAATTTTCACTTTTCAAAAAATGTTCAAATAGCTGTAACTTTTCGAAAAGTGCATCAAATATTCTCAATTTTTCGCTGTAAGTTCTTCAACTAGTTGTGTATCAGTAGACAAAATTTGGAAAATATCGGACAATTCTTCATGAAGTTATAAAGGTTTTTTGAAAAAGGTAAAATTGTCCGATAGCCAACTTTGAGCTGTTATATCTCCGGATTCAATGACCGAATGTAATGAAATTTTGACCATTAATGACTTATATAATTAGCTTTGAAAAACCATTGACTTAACTTAATATTCTTAACACGGAAGAAAATAATAACGATTAGATTATTTTTCTAATAAAACACCAAATTATCCAAAACATCAACATCGTTTCAAAATTCAAGATGCAAATTATAGTTCATTTAGTTTCCCTCTAATTGACTTATATATAAATGCGTTTTGAAGGAAAGTTACAACATAGCCGCCAATAAATTTAAAAAGTAATGGGATGCATATTAAAAATAGACCAATTTACTAAAAAATCGAGAAAAAAATAAAATCGCTATAACTTGTTCACTTGTTAAAAATTTCAAGTTGAGTTAAATGTTTTCCAGAGTTCATTATATAAGTCACGAATGGTCAAAATTTCATTGCAATCGGTTCATTGAATCCGGAGATATAACAGCTCAAAGTTGGCTATCGGATATTTTTATCTTTTTCAAAAATCTTTATAACTTCGTGAAGAGTTGTCCGATCTATTCAAAATTTTGTCCACTGTGACATAACTAGTTGAAGAACTTGCAGTAAAAATTTGAGAATATTTGATGTACTTTTCGAAAAGTTACAGCTAGTTGAACATTTTTTGGAAAGTGAAAATTTTGCCTGTCCCGATCATTTTGTCTATCCCCTGTAGTTATGTTTCAAGCTGTTTTTGCGTTATTCGAAATACTTCCTCCGTGGATTCCTCCAGAAATACTTCTATTGATTCATCCTGGGATTCAAAGAACTTCTTTGAGGAACTCTAGCCAATTCTGATGAGATTTCACTAGAAATTCCTGCAGCGATTCCTTCATTAACTCCTTCTAGGATTTCTCTAGGTATCCCTACTATGATAACATCATATTATATCAAGGGAATCTTCTATGGACTACTATAGATATTTCTATTGGAGATTTCTCCAAGCACTCACCCAGGTAATCTTCCAGAAATTCCTCATGGGATTCCTCCAGCCAGTGCTGAAAATGTCATTCAACCACATCCAGCTCATTCTAAAAGCTCAACCTGAGAATATGTTATATGATTATCCTAGACCAGTTCTACAAGAAAGTCGCGGAAAATATGTAAGGTAAATGTCTCGAACTACCTTCGAAAAATGCCAATGGAGAGATTTTCGATGTCGATCGATATCGATTTGATCTGATGTTTCGTTACGACTGTAGGTATTACTACCGGCAGAGGGGGTATTTTCGGCCTTGACAGTCTTTTAACGGTAGCAAAAACGGCTATTGCATTGTAACCCGACGGTTTCGGTTATGTATTTAACCGAGCATATAATCCTTGAGAAAGGTTAAATATATAACCGAAGCCGTCGGGTTACAATGCAATAGCCGTTTTTGCTACCGTCAAAAGACTGCCAAGGCCGAAAATACCCCCTCTGCCGGATATCGATTTGTTTTGAAACGATGGCGATCGCTATCGATAGATAAAGAACTATGAAGAAAAACCGAATCTGGTTGATAGGGTCCTCTTGGCCTTCCTCCAGGTATTCCAGCTGGGAATTCTTCCAGGTATTTGTTACAGGAGTTTCTTTTAGAATTTCTCCAGATATTCCTGATGGAGTTTCTCAAGAAATTCCAAGTATGGTGTCTACCGGAATTCTTCTAGGAATTCCTCTAGAAATTTCAGGAATGCTTGCTGGGATTATTCATGGAAATCTTTCTGGGATTACTTCAGAAATTCCTACTGCGAACCCTCCAGGGACTCCTACATAGATTCCTCTAAAATACCACTACGGTTTTTTCCAGGTATTTTTTTAGATTTTCCTCTACGTATTTCTTCAAGGAACTTCCCCAGGGATACCAGACATTTTCGATGTAGTTACTCAAGAAACTCCTGTAGAGATTCCTCAAGCAATTCCTCCTAGGATTTCAGTACAAATTGCTACTATGGTATCGCCTGAAATTTGTCTAGTGATTCCTCCAGAGTTTTTTTTTTCTGGGATTCCTTCAGGAATTCTTGCTGCAATGATTCAAGAAAGTTCCTCCGGCGATTACTTCAGGGTTTACTTAACAGATTTCATCCAGTGATTGCTCCAGGGACTCCTGTTGGCCTTCCTCCAGGAGGTCAAGCTGGGATTTCTCAAGCAACTCCTGCTGTGGTTCTTCCAGCATCCTAGGACTCCTCCAGAAATTTTTACTGTATTATCTCCAGAATTTTTCTAGGGTTTCTTCAGGGATTACTTCAGAAATGCTTTGTAGGATTCTTCCAGAAGCTCCCCCGGTTATGCCTCCAGGAATTAATTTGGAGATTTCATCTAGGGATTCCTCCGTAAATTCCTCATGGGATTCTTGCAGGAGTTCCCCCCAGGCAAGCAATTCCTCCTATGGTTCTTCCAGCAATCCTTGCTAGGACTCCTCCAGAAATTCTAGCTGTGGTACCTCCAGAAATTCCTCTAGGGATTGTTCCAAAGACTTTTTGCGCATTCAGAGCATCCTTGAGGAATTCCTCCATGGATTTCTGTGGTACCCCCATGAATTCTTCTAGAGATTTCTCTTAGCATTCTTGCTGCAATTCGTCTGGGAGTTTTCCATGGAATTCTTACAGAAATTCCTCATGTGATTTATTCAAGGACACATTCATGGCTTCCTCCAGAATACCTTTAGCGATTCTTCCAGGGATTTCTATAGGTATTCCATTTTGGATTTCTTCGGGTATTTCTTCAAGGAACTAATCTAATGATTTCTCCAGGAGTTCCTGATGGAGTTTTTCTAGAAATTTTTTGTAGATATTCTTCCAATAATTTCTCAAGTGATTGCTCCTGGGATTCCCTTAGAAATTCAAGGGTTCTTCCAGAAGTTCCACCGATTCCTTCAGGTATTCCCACAAAGATGTTACCCAAATCTTTCTCCAGAAATTCCAGGGGGGGATTCCTCTCGCACCCACCGATATAACCAATAATTGTGATAATTTATATGCCATAAAATTCAAAATCATGAAGTTTGAAATGTCGCATAATGGTGTTTGCAATGGTCAGGGCTTTAAATAGAGAAGTTAGTTCGCGAGAACAGGTCTTGCTCCTAGGCATTTCAGTGGAGCCCAGGGGGTTTGTAAGAAATACCCAGAGAATCAAAGGACAGGAAGTTCCAATGGGCTTCGGGGGCGAGGGGGAGGGGTGGGTTTCAGGAGATTTCAAGAGCCTTTCAAAAGTGATTCGTCAGGCGTGTTAACGGGATTCCACGGGTTGAGGGACGTTTCAAGGCATCTTAAAGAGTTTCTGGGAGGTTCCAGGAACGTTTTAAGGGTGTTCCTAAAAGTTTTAGAAGTTTGATATCATTTGAAGAGTGTTCCAAAAAGTTTATAGGAGTGTTTCATAGAATTTGTGGAGTCTTTAAAAGGCTTTTCATGGGATTTCAGTGGCATTTCAAATGGATTCCAATTATTTCAAGGGCTTTTCAATTGAATTATGGATATTTCAAGATAATTTCAACGCATTTTAGGTCAGGGTCGTAGCAGGGGGTTTCAGGAACACCTTCAAATGAAAAGGGTTTCAAAGGAATTTCAAATGCATTACGAGGATTTCAAAGGCATTCCAATGGGATTATGGATATTCCAGGGATAGAGATGGGGTCTCTGAAATGCCTCCAACATCTCCCTAAACCCCCTCGGACTCCATGTATCGCACCTGAGACCCTCCAAACCCACCGAAATCGCCTGTAACGCCTGAGTAGGGTATGAATGAATTGAATACATTTTTTCGAACATGATTGTAGTTATAGCACAAAAGTTAGGCACTATGAAAAACAACATGGGACTGACATGCGAGGAGGGGTAACAAAGCCCGTCGAAACCCCTCTGAAACGCTCTGCAATGCCTTCGTAAACCTCCTCCAAAAACGCAATATTTGAATTTTGTCAAGACTGAAGTAGATAAATAAAAAAAATCGTCGCATGAGTGTAATCAGTTTCGTACCTTTTAATTCCGCCCTATGTTGCTTATGTTTTTACAGATACGCGTATTTCGACTACCACTTGTAATCTTCCTCAGTGTCAGTTATCCAGAAAATTGTGTTAAGTACTGTTCCTTTGAATTCCACTAAGGATTTGCATCCTTTGACAGATACGTATTTCGACCTCAACAGTAAGGTCGTCTTCAGTGTCTTGTACTTGACTCGACTGAGTCATCAAGTGAAATAGTTATTTATGACACAAGTTGCAAAATGATGACTTCAGCATGAGTCGTACGTTTATACAGCGATGCTTGTCGAGTTGGATAAATACGACGAGTCCTGAAAAACCGAGTTTTGCAACGAGTTGCATACAAAAATTTTAGATATTGCTAGGAATGTTGTTCCTTGTTAGGTAGCATCTTCTATTGAACGAGTTTTGAATGAGTATCAACTATATTTGACACACGAAAATGCACTCAAAATGTATGTTGTCAACAGTACCGAAAAGTACTACTTTTCAGCACAAATGTCGAAAAGTAGTACTTTTCGGCACTTTTGCTTCAGTGAAAAAAGTAGGCCGTTATATCGTTGTTTTGCTAAGTGGAAAGTTGACCACGCAATGGCAAAAAAACATTTTCATGTTGCTTTCCATCACATTCGTAAACAAAACTGGCCAAGTGGCCAAGCATCAGGGTCCAGCATTACGACGATAGTGAAACAAAAGTCTGAATCACAGGCCCGGATTAAGGATTGTGGGGGCCCGGGGCCAGAGCGGATGTGGAGGCCCCTAGGAGGTACAAATGCGATAAGCAAATAAGTTTTTCTTTGTTTTTGAAAAGAACTTGAGTAAAATGAAAAATAAAGTTAATGCTTAGCAAGTAAAAACGGTTTTTGTGGGGGCCCCTAAAATGTGGGGGCCGGGGCCTAGGCCCACCCGGCCCCTCCCCCTTAGATCCGGCCCTGCTGAAACATCTGGGAGTCTTTGAAACGCTCCTGTGATCTTCTGAAGTACTCCTGAAACTCCTTGGAACTCATTGAGACCTCAAGGGGCGTCATTCCTTGAACACGCCTGAAATCTTAAACAACACGCACACAGCAAAAAAATATGAAAGTTAAACAGCACGTAAATTGAAGATCAACTGAAATTTGCGGCAGAAAAATGTAAATCACCAACATTTAACGTCAGCCGAGCAGCCCGCTGCTGGCCAGACGGCTTGTTTACAGATTTTAAAGCATATTCGCTTTAAATTTACATGCATCTGCTATAAATCATGCCAGCCACTCTCCGTCATCAGCTAAACGAACGGCTGCTCGCAGCTGTGGCGGTTTCCTCGTTGTCTCTCTCAGTGCTCTCTGCAGCAGCCGGAGCATGTCGGGAATGCGTGCATTATGATAGAAGCAGTTTAACTTTGACTGTCTGCTTTTCAACAAGCTGGGATAGCCTAGAGAGTTCGGGCGTGCTACTCACACCCCAAGGATCTGAGTTCAATTCTCGCTCGGAGCTCAATTTTTCTTTATATTTTCTAACAGATATATGCAATGTAATTTTAAGATCGCATAAAAATTTCCATCATATATGACGGGGTCCTTTTGTTACATTCGATCCGTCATAAATTTACAGGTTTTTTTCGAACTGTGCAGTTTGAAGTGTCGCATGATAGTATTGAATCATATTCAAAAATTGACCCAGAAACCGGTTCCCCAAAATCTTCGTAAAACGGGTTCCAAGGCACTTGTGGCCGGGATGGACTTTTCAAATAATTTTGTTTTATCAGTCTAGTGCTCTAAGGTCTGAAAATTGAATTGTTCTCATATCAAAAAATCTATTTTTACAAAACGGTCAATCCTAATGACCCATTTTGAATTCAGAATAACTCCGAAACCATGGCACATTGTCAAAATTTGGTTGAAAATTATTGAAATATAAATAAGCTATTGCGAAAAGGTTAACCAGGTTAACCCTGGAATGTTACCTCTTCAGAAAGCTTCCAAAAGAACTTACCTCAGATTGTTCGCAAACCGGAAGAGAAGAACGAGTCACATTCACTTACGATGTGTTTCGGTGTTCTGGTCGCCACAATCCTTTTGCGGCAAGGCAATACAGTACCGAATCCACTCCATACTCCTGCGTTGTGCACATTTGTACAGAGGCCACATCATCATAATCATCATCTCCATTCCGGTGTTCTCGGGCCGAATAAACGTCGCATACATGTACCTACGGACGTTTGAGAAGTGACTTCCTTTACGGAGGGGTGGGTGTATGAGACGCATCAGTACACCACTGCACATCATCATCACCCGAAGAAAAGGACACGAAGCAACAATAACGATGGAGTGCAAACCACCACCGTACCGGGATGATGATGTTTCCTTGGTTGGACTTCACATTCATCCAGCCGGTTGGGTGCGCTTTCTACGCTCATCTCCGCGTCAGTACATTTTATTTCCTTTTACTTCCGTTTCCGGTCCATGGGCTGTCTCTCTCTCTCCATCCTGGTGATGCTACTGCTGCTGCTGTTACGGAGATGATGATGTCCTGCCGCCCATCTCATCACCAATACTTCACCCAATCGTTTTTCAGATGCGATGGTTGCTTACCACTCGTGCTCCGTCCCTCTGGTACGGGTTTGGGATTATCCGTTTGTTGAGAGATGTGATTTACAGTAGTGATCGCCGTAGTGTGCTATTTATTAAAGCTATAATGTTTTTTTTTTATTTCATATGTAAGCATTTTTTTTATTCTTTTAAACTATGGGGGGAAATTCTGCTCAGCAGGCACTTGAACTGCCCAGGTAGTGTGGGGTTGAAGTCATCTTGTATAGCTAGACAATACAAATACTGGTAAGAAGTAAGAAATGAACAAATTGGAGTGGGATTTGCGAAAAAGTGACTCGTCCTCTCGGTGAGACTCGAACTCACGATTCCTACTCACTAGACAAGCGCGTTGCCGAACTACACCACGAGAAAACCCGAAAATGTAGTGACAAACCTAAATTCAAGTTCATCTCGAAGTGCTGAGGATATCTTTTCCACAGACCGCACTTCTTTCGGATGAATTAGATGTCCAACCATAACGCATCTATTGTATATGTAAAGCCTAGGTCCATTTCTCACTCACGCCCAAGATTGAGTGAGTTAGTGAGTGAATCGATGCAAGGTCATTAGGTCGAAGGCCATTAGGCCGAATGGTCATTAAGTAGAATGGTCATTAGGCTGAATGGCCATCAGGATGAATTGCTATTCAGCAGCAATGATGTTTTCGATCACCTGACAATCATTTGACTCATTTATCTATAACTCAGTTCAGAAGCATTATATTGAAGTGTGGTGTTCGGCAAACTTGTATATAAGTGTTTTCCCAACAATTTTCACCAAGGACGCCAAATCCTAACTCTCATATATACGGCGTGAGGGAGCTAGTAGCACCTACTCATACTAAACGATCGAAAAATCCGATCGTTTTGTATGAATAGGTGGTACCGTCGTTGGGGGTGAGAATGGGTCAAAAAAGGATACTCAAAGATTGTTTGTTAAATAACAAATGCAATTGAAGTCGGAATAACTTTTTATTTGGTATGTATACTCTTCTATGTGGTATTGATAGTTTAGCAAGAAAGTGTTACATTATATGAATTGCTTACTAAACTACAAATGTTTAAAAATTGACCCAATCTCACCCCTTAGAGGGGGTGAGAATGGGTCAAAGTATTCGAAATCGCCTATCTATGAATATAAGTTAATTTTATTGATCATATCTAGTAAGCCTACTTAAAAAACAATATAACCATGACTAAAAAAATTTTAGTAATTTAAAAAAATGATTAATCCACCTAAAAGGGCTAATACAACTAAAAAAATTGTTGAAATTTGATAAAATAACGTTTGTATGTTGTATCGCCATTTTAGCCACCATAATCATCCTCATTTAAAGTTTCAACCTCCATGTGAGGAGGGGGGATTACAATGAGGGAGGGACGCATTGAAATATTGCATGAGAAATGTTTAACCAAACCAAAATTCGACGTTCATTCACTTTCCGACATTGTACTACGTCACCGATTTTATAGCCCCTGTATTTCCTCAATCCCACTACTGTCTGGTAGTTCCAGGATATTTCCTTGAAATTTCTAAAATGAGTGGAGAAGAAGAACGTTTTAAGTCTATTTTTTGAGCTTACGATATTGCAGTACACTAAACGTTAGATGATGATTAGAGGAGCTGTCCATGTTCATGTTTATTGTTATAAATGATTTTAGGCACTAAACGTATGAACACACTCGCTTGACACTTCTGCGACATATTTTCGAAAAAAAAACGAACTTTTATGAAGATACGGTAAACATGGCACCACTCTAACATCAAATGGGGACTGGATAACAAGTTGAATTTTTAGTTAAGGTTATGTGCACTCGATAACTTGCTTGACCCAATCTCACCCCCATTTTTAATATTTAGACATAGGGTCGAAAATATTGAATTTTTATATAAAAAGTTCATAGACAGCCCACTTTTTTCGTTGCATCAACCAGGTAATACCTACAGCTAACTACTTATAAGAAAATTTATGGTTGAGTGCTTATATGAAACATTGCGGAGGAGAAATTTTTTCAGAGTGATTTACTAGTAGTTTCATCATATAAGTTTAGCCACAATTTGAACAAAAAACGATTATTGCTTAACATCTTTTTCTGCATCATGACGTGTAAAAACATCTCCTCTATAAAATAATATAAAGTTTTCAATATAAATTAGCCATAGTTGATGAGCTATTTTAAATTTTATGTTTCTCCGTTTTCACCCAATCTCACCCCCCAGACCCATTGTCACCCCCATCGACGGTACTAACAGTTTTACGCCGTAAATATAAGAGTTAGAATATGGCGTCCTTGGTGATAATTGTAGGAAAAACAGCAATCTACATGTTTGTCGAACATCACATTTTAATATTAGGCTTCTGAACTAAGTTATAGACAAATGAATCAAATGATTGCCAGGTGATCGAAAACATCCTTGTTCAGCAGTTATGAAAATGGAATCGGATCTGTTGTTGTTACCTTTTTCAACAATTATTGCCAAAAACTAGAGAGAACCGCATATGTTTAAAAGAACGATAAATTTATTATCTGAATAGGGTAGCGAACCATTTGGACAGCGGCCGGTATTTTGGGCACTCTTTGCTATAACTCAGTCAATTCCAAACCAATTGACTTGAAATTTTGTACACGGCTAGCAGAGCCGTAGCGTGGTACAGTGGCGTCCTTGGCAAGCATCCTGATTGGCGCCCCACGACAATTGAACTTTGTCAATTTACAAAAAATGTGATGATTTATTTTCTTTTTTGGTTTCTTTAGTTGGAATTTAGTGTTTTAAGACACAAATTTCCCTCGATTTTTTTCATTTTTTTGTGTTTTTACTTGGGCTTATATATTTGAATGAATGCGACGAATGCCCTCAGAAGTAACCTTAAAAGAATGTTTAAAAATTATCAGAAAGAAACTTTCGCAAGAATTTAAAAAACATATTGAGTTTCTCAAAATAATATAGTAGATAAATTTCCAGGTAACATCGGAAGAACATAAAAACACATGATCAATCTTAGATACTATGAAAAGTGAAATCTTGATAACATTCATTCTGTTTGCCTCTAGCTTTATGCCTTTTCGGCACCCCTCCAAGGTTGGCGCCCTTGGCGGGGGCCAACCGCACGCTACGGCTCTGACGGCTAGATACTATACGTATCCCATCGCGTTCCAAAAATTGTGTCAATTGGTTCAGAATTGGCTGAGTTATAGCAGAAAAGTGCCCAAAATAGGACCCCTGCCGAAATGGTTCCACTTCCCTATAAGCAGTTTCAGCGCCAAAAACCTTGTTTGCCAATGATACTAGAAAGAACGACCTATGTTGAAAAGAAGGAAAAAATCATACTGAGGAAGACGGGTTCAATTCCCGGTCGAGCCAGGAACTTTTCGTAAATAATATTTCTTTGACTTCCTTGGTTATATGTAGTGTATCTTCGTGCCTGCCCTTGTAACATTTGTTAGTCAAAATTACTGGGAAAGGTCCTGAGAACCATCATAAAACCAAAATAAAAGGTATTAGGTTTGATGGCGGTTCTCAAAACTTCTACAAGACTAATTGGTCATCAAAATGTTACTTGGGTGCCACTCGATATACTCATCCAACATGGTCATTGGCAGCGGAAGCTCTCCGTTAATAACTGTGGAAGAACTCATAGAATACTGAGAAAACTGAGAAGCACGTTTTGTCCCAGTGGGGAAGTAATGCCAAAAACAAGACCCAATGACCCATTCGGCCTAGTGACCATTCGGCCTAATGATCATTCGTCCTAATGACCATTCGTCCTAATGACCATTCAGCCTTGTTCGTATACACGAAAAATATGTAGCAGCGCCATCTAGGCGTGAGTTTTCCTAGACCGTCAGCAACAACCAGTCCAGTTCATCGATCATGGCAGCCTTCTAAAAGATGCGTTTTATTCTTCCGGTAATCAAAACAAAACAAAGAAATGCGCCAGGGAATCTATTATAAAAGGAGAACTGTCATCACGCTCGACCTCTTTCTACTCGAGAAGAACTCGACGCCTGCCGTCATCATCAGCGAATAGCCATCAAATTAGCCTAATCAGTGAAAGTTATATATTTCAATTTGTAGTTTAATTTTAAGTAATAAAGTAGTGTAAATAAGAATAAAGTGAACTAATTGTGATACAAATAAAGAAATCTAGTGAACTTACCTGAACTGCCATTTGAAGTGCCTGTGACGAATAAAGAACAGACTTACCTGTAGAAGACCGTTGGGTATGTCCCCGTTGTGCCAATCATGCTGTTGCTAGGGGCAGGACAGATCTAACGAGAGGAAATCTGTGCTCGAAATGTTGTTCAGAGTTTCTCACAGTTTCTCAGAATTTCTCCAATTTATGCCAAAGTGTGATCTGGCCCCAATGTCAAACTGCAAAGTGTTTCGTGTGCTGAATGAAAATTGCAGTTTTGAGGATGTCTTTCGACAAATTTCGTCGATCATTGATGAAAAGTGTAACTCAAAATTTCTCAGAGTTGCCCTCATTTGCACAGTGTCTTGCCCCTAGTGCTGTTGTGAATTTGTGGTTTGAGCACAGAATTACTGTTCTACGTTGAGCAATCGAACCGAAATTACCTTCGGCCGAATGGCCTGACACCGAATGAATCAGTTGCTGACAAATAGCTTTGGGCAGAAAGCTATTCCGTGAAATTGAGTATTGGGTTTCTCATCAATGTTTAGGTTACTGTGATAATTTGATAATCCACTGAATTATCATTTTCTAGCGACATTTTACTATAATCAAACCTATTTTGTTTACCTGTTGTGTATCCGACGCCCTTATCATGAAATCAACCGAACTTGTTTACGCTAGCCGCTGCGAAGTCGTGTGATAATAATGAATTTGGGCCGAGTCTAAATGGGTGCAAATGTCGCAATATAAGTAAGAGAATATGTGAATTAGTGAGTAAAGGGTTATGCATTAGTGAGTCAATCAGTGCGACAGTGAGTTGATGGGGTAATGAGCATGTGAGATCTGTTCCGTAGGAGTCAGTGAGTTAGTCAGTAAGTGATTAATTCAGTGAGTTAATGTGGGATTTTCTAAATGAGCGAATGAATGAGTGAGTGAATGAATGACTAAAATGGTTAATGCGGGTGTTAATGCATGAGTGAGTAAGTGAACAAGTTGGTAAAGATTAATTTAATGACTTCAGCAGTATAAGTAAATGAGTTAATAAGTGAGTTTGTGAGATAGTGAGTTTGAAAGTTAGTGAGTAGGAAAGTTGATAAGTGGGTTGTTGAATTGAAAGGCAAGTGAGATATTTTGTGATCTAGTACGTGAAGCAGTGACTCGATAAGTTTATGGCTGAGTGAGCTAGAGTGAGTTAGTGAATAAGTGAGCTTGATAGTGAGTAAATGTGTGAGTAAATTAGTGAATCAATGAGCAAGTGAGTAAGTGAGTATGTTAAATAGTGAGCCTGTTAGTGAGTAAATAAATGAGTTTCTGAGTAAGTGAGAAATATAGAGAGCTAGTGAGTAATGTAGTGATCTTCAAAGTAAATGAGTGAGTGAGGAGTTATTGAGTTAGTGGATAAATAAGTGAATGAGTCTGTTAGTTAGTGAATGTGTGGGTAAAAAATGAGTAAGTTAGTGAGTGATATAGTAAGTTGGTAACCTAATGTGTGGGTGAGTCGCTAAGTTTGTGTGATAGTAAGTGCGTGTGATGTAGTGAGTTAAAATATTCACAAATAACTGAGTTGATAAAAGAGTGAGCAGATAGACAAATGAGTGAGTGAGTAAGCTAGTGAGTTAGTGAAGTAGTGACTGAACGAACTCTTTAGTAGATGTATGTGTGAATAAATGAGCGAATGAGTGAATTAGTGAGTGATGCAGTAAGTTACTAATTTGATGAGTAAGTGAGTTGGTAACTGAGTGAACGAGTGAGCCCATTAGTGAGTAAGTGCAGTGAGTGAACTAGTGAGTAAGCGTGTATGCGTGAATGATAGTGATGGTCACGTATGATAGGATCAGGTCACGAAGATGGTCACGAAGGATAGGATCAGAATAGCATCTGTCATAAAAAAAAGTTTGTGAGTTCAATTTATAAATGGGAGTTACCGTAACAGGGTAATGAAACCCATGCCCTCTCCACACCCCTCCCCCTCCCATCTTTTCGAATTCTCTGACCCAATTTGCTGGCAATGACAACATTGTGCTTGTTGGCATGGATACATCATTTCATTGATTCAAACGCTTGGGATCCAAACTGCCAAGTATCAATAATTCTTAGTACACTAGATTTAAAACAGACAGAGACATTTCACACCGTCTTCAGCCAGAGGCTGCACAGACTGAACACATTACTTACACTAGACAACGGACAAGACACAGAACACCCAGTGGCCCAGTGATGATTTTTTTCGTTTGACGAAAAGTTTCCACCGACTGGAGCGGGAATAGAACCCACACTCCGAGGGTTACCATACGCCAAGACGACTGCCGCTGCTAACCGCACGGCCACGAAGCCCACGCTTCACTGCTGGCTACATAAAGAACACTACCCGTTTGATCAGATTTGGAAAAAATAAATTGATCTTAAAATTGAAAGTATATGTTCGAGCGTGTCGTTTAAAATAAGTGAAGATTAGCGTGAGTTGTGGTACTCCAGAAAAGTTATCAAACAATTTCCACAAGCGGAAAAATTCGGCGAACTTTGGAACCTTCATAGCTGCTGACGAGTGGTAGGAAGCTAGGAAAACTGTACATGTACAGTAAAATACACTATTATGTGGACAATTTGGTAAGTTTGTTCCAATCAGCCGCTTGGAATCAGCGTTAAGGAGCGGTTCTTTTTGGTACAGCGTCGAGCGAAGATAACGGTGATGTGGTCGGTGCACAAAAAATGGTCGAGAAGTGTTGATAGTTTCTGATCGTTAGTGCACTTTGATTCAATTCCTATTTACACCCTTTTGGGCCCAGTGTTGTTTTACTCTATAATACATATTATACGGAGTGGCTGACGAGATGTCGCCGCTCTCTGGTTTTTAATTGTATTCAATGACGCTTCAAATACGGCCTACTGTGCCTGGCCGCTTCAATACTTGTAATGCATCTTCGATACATTGCAAGTATTGATAATGACAACAAAAATGATAGAAGTAGTCGATTATATCATTTTCCAGGATTCTTCCAAGTGATGACTGTGTATGTGTGGACTAGACTAGACTAAACTAGACTAGATTGAGTCCGTTCGGATTTAAACCGTCGTGGTGCGGACAATCTCCTACCTATCGGGCGGTCTAGAATTCGGTGCCTGTTTTAGGAATCTTTTTGGAAAAGCAAATGGTGGAAGATTCCAAATCAGCCAAACCAGACTTCTTCTAGCCAAACCAGAGCCCTGATTGGTGGACTCTTCCCAAGCAAAGGTAGATAACAAAATGATAACAAGTTCTGTTACCTGGTTATCATTCGTTTGATTATTGAGTTTGTTATCTTTTAGGTTGAATTAATAACATTAATGAATTAATACATTAATACAAAAATGATAACTTAAGTTCACTTCTCGAATACCAAAATAATAATACGTTAAGTTATCAATTAGTTCAAGTTGATAAACTAATTGTGTTGTACAATATTTTGTTCAACATTACATTTAGTTATCAACATGAAAAAATACAGCTAATTGATAACTGCTTTTGTTATCAATTAGTTATCATTCAGAGCTATTTTATCGACCAAAATATTAAAAATCTACTTAACCGACATCGTCAGCAATAGAAAAAAGTTTCTTATTATTTACAACCAATGTTTTCAACTGATGCGCCGAGGCGGGTCTCGAACCCAGATCGAGAGATTGTCGGTCGCAGCCGGTAGCCCCTATACCAACGGTACTCAGTGACAGTGAGAGTAATTGAAGCCTACGCTTTCGTACTACAGTCGCACTGAAGGTGGAAAGCGGAATCTATTTTTAGGATCGAGGTTTATTTTTTATCTGTATTAACGAGATTTTTAGCCCTGGGCTAGTTCATCTCGGGACCCACGCTTTACTTCCCTTCCAAAGGAAGAACTCACATTATGTGAGTTTGTCGGGAGTGGGATTCGATCCCAGGTCCTCGGCGTGATAGTCAAGTGTTCCAACCATCCAACCAGATCCACTCCACGGGAGGATCGAGGTTCATCAGACTCTCAGTTTTGGGAAAGCTTTGAAATAAACGTTTGGAAACAGATAACATATTTTGTTACCATTTAGTATTTTTTTGCAATTTGGCACTATAAAACTCATTTTATACTTGCCGTTTCAATATCCTAACGGCCTACTTTTCCGTACTATTCAAACAAATGCATTATGGTTCATAATGCATCTCATTTGGGTAACATTATGAATCATAATGCATTTGTTTGATTGACAACCTGTGTTACCACAGTAAAAACTTGAAAAACTGTGATGGTTATAGCACGGCTTGCTTGATTCAGATTTCGTGTGGGAGCACGTGGTCGTTCCCATTCAACCACCGAGAAGCACAATGATATTGATGGAAATGATCATATTCTAGTGAATAATTTTGATCATTGCAAAAAATGTTGTATGCAACTCGTTGCAAAACTCGATTTTTACAGCACTCTTCGTATTTATCCAACTCGGCAAGCCTCGTTGGATAAATGTACGACTCGTGCTGTAAAAATCATCATTTTGCAACTCGTTGCATAATAGTAGTTTACGCAACAAGGTGCAGAATGACGATTTTTACAGCACGAGTCGTACATTTATCCAACGAGGCTTGCCGTGTTGGATAATTACGACGAGTGCTGGAAAAATCGAGTTCTGCACCGAGTTGCGTACAACGTTTTTTTGCAATTTCATAAATTACCCTTGAGGATAGTTTTTAACAAAACTTTTTCATCAAACTGCACACTGATGTTCATAGCCATCTTTAAGAAAATGTGAACATAACAGGTTATACTGTGCAGTTGTCACAATTTTTCAAAACTGCATCCAGAAAGCATCAAGAAGTTGACCAAAACTGAAAACAGTGCTGTAATGGTTCATTACGCAACGCAAATCAGTGCTGTAATGAACCATTACAGCACTGTTAATTTGGTGAGGGAAAGTAGGCCTTTTCCTGTCAGATTTGCGTGAGGTAAAACAGCCTATTACGATTAGAAATTGCAAAAATAACTATTATGTTATCGCGATAGACCAACATTATCGATAATTCAGTTTGTTATCATCAATTGGAAAAGATGATAACAAAAACAAAATTATAACACAAATAATACAATTTATTATCAAAGCGATATCACTTTGTTATCCGGCTTTGCTCGGGTAATTACCACTGGATCCATGGACTGCTGCACGAATTAATGTTTGCCTGCTTACTCTCACCGATTCTTTTTACGTTTGCCGCTCCGCTCAAACGACATATTTTCAGCAAAAGCAGGCCAGCATAAATTAAAAACGTACGAGAAAGGCAAAAAAAAAGACGCGGACACCGTCTTCAGCCAGAGGCTGCACAGACTGAATGAAACTTAAACACTAGACAAGGGACACACACGGAGCATGCACCAGTGGATATGGAGAAGAAACTATTCTCACGAAAAGTTTCATCGCCCGGAGCGGAAATCGAACCCTCACCCCATAGCATGGTGCGATTAGAAGCTTGGTGACCCTAACCGCACGGCTACGAGGCTCCACAAAAAATTCATGTATAGAAGTCCATAGTGTTATTCTAAGGCGCAAGAATAACTCCGTTGTGTACATATCTCAAAATATGTTCACTACTGTAGCGTCCTACTCCTTTCTGGATACCCTCCTCCCCATTCAGGGGTTAAACGGATGAAGCTGATGGGACCGTTCGGATGTATCCTCATTGCTCATTCTCCAGGACCTGCATGATAGTCAGTCCACCCGCTCAATCTCCACCAAACCTCTACCCAATTCGTAACACTGTGAAATAATCGCATGTGGTCCACTGGAGACCGTCCAGGATACAGTCAGTGCCGGAATACAACCCACAAAGCAGGCACCCAACCAAGTGAATAAGACATCGCCAACCGCTTTTCTCGTCATCGTCGTCGTCGTTGTCGTACATACCTACCATACCTACTTCCATTTCCTCTTTTTATCGTTTGCAAACATACTCGAGTCAACTCCATGGGCTCTGCGGTACTTTGCCTGTCGCCGGGATTCCGTCACTCCACAGCCCCAATCACAGCAGTGTGTGAAATCTTAGTTCGTGGACAACGGCGGAACGACATCATCATCATCATCGGTAGTCACAAGTCAGAACTCTGAACAAGTCCCTCCAACTACTGCCCGACTACATATCAGCTACGGCGCACTTCCTGTGTAGCCGAGCAGGAGAAATCCCACCGACGACGACGACGTGGATACTGTGCGCGGGTGATCGGAACTTGGGACGACGACAACGAAGACAACTGGGCGCTGCTGGCTGGGGGACGACCAGGCGAGGTCCAACTTCCTCTTCTTCATCGTTGTCGACCGACGGTTGGATGGTGGATGCACTTGTTTGTTCGCAAATGTGACTTGGCTTTTCAGCCGTTTCTGGACCGAAAGGAAATGGCTGAAGGAAACTAGAGAAGGGAAACGAGGAAGGCCATCCGCTCGACAGCGACGGACATCACCGGCAAGGACGACGATACAAATAGCGGTCCTCTGTTGAGTCCCCATCGAGTTTCCTGACCCATCCTGGGATTGTGTCCTGTTCTGTTGCTGAATGTGGGGAGATGTGCCTAAATGTGGGTGAACGTACATTTTGCAAAATCTCATCATCATCAGCATCCTCCTTTCGATGTCCGATGGCATCCTGTTGCTCGACGGGTTGCCAGATTCTTTGGAAGCGCAATGAGCGTTGTTCTCAAGCAAAAGGATCCTTAGAAGAAGAAGAAAATTTTCATCGAAAATGGGAAGCGTGGGTAAAAGAGTTACAAAATGGTTAAGCAATATGGGAATTAAATCCAATATATATCAAGTAATAACAGTAAAAACTGCTGAAGTAAATACAAAACAAATTGAAGGATAAGTAAAAATTCAGTTCCTGGTCAGTTTAGCCAAACTTAATACTCGTTGATGATAATTAACCTGGGCTTGTTAGGGGAATATCTGTAAATAAAAGAAAATCGGGTTAAGTACGGTTCCTTTGAATTCCACTAAGAATTTGCATCCTTTGACAGATACGTATTTCGACCTCAACTGTAAGGTCGTCTTCAGTGTCTTGTACTTGACTCGACTTTAATACTCGTGTAAAATCAGGCTCAAGAAATCTTTCATCTCGAGAGAGTCTTAGTAGCAAAAGCGGACTTTGAAGATCTAGGCGATCTTTAGCAGGGGAGGGGATGTTCAAATGGAGTTTTACCTAAATCAAATGAATCATCTGAATTAAATCAATTTTCTTCTGTCTTTAGCATGATTATTGCTCTATTAGGAAAAAAATATAAGTAACTGAGGAAGTCTTGAAATTCTAGAACATTATGAACACCAAAAAGTTTTTAAAAGTTGCGTTAAATACTATTCACATTCATATGTGTTGATATAGTATTCTTTAGTCATAGCTGCTGTATAAAGTACTGTTGCATAATCAGTTAAAGTTGGTGGACATTCTTGAGGACTAGATATCCCAAGTAACAATCTTGATTCTATTTGGTTTTATTTGTTTTTATGATAGTTTTATCGGAACATTGCGTATTCTAGTTGATCTTATCGGAGTTTCAGCTGAGCACACCTATTCTTCGTCAATATGTGGTTTTAAAAACACCTCCAAGAATACTTGAGACCTTACCTTACCGGTCAGGCTAAGGCCGGGGTGGCCTCTGCTGTACATAGTAGCCGCCTCCATTCCACTCGGTCCATGGCTGTATGTCTCCAGTTCCGCACTCTGCGTAGGGTCCGCAGATCGTCCTCCACTTGGTCGACCCACCTAGCTCGCTGCGCTCCACGTCTTCTTGTACCGGTCGGATGACTCTCGAGAACCATTTTAGTCGGGTTGCTATCCGACATCCTGATGACGTGACCCGCCCACCGTAGCCTCCCGATTTTCGCGGTATGGACGATGGTTGGTTCTCTCAGCAGCTGATGCAGCTCGTGGTTCATTCGCCTTCTCCAAGTCCCGTCTTCCATCTGCACTCCGCCGTAGATGGTGCGCAACACCTTCCGTTCGAAAACTCCAAGGGCGCGTTGGTCCTCTGCACGTAGGGTCCATGTTTCGTGCCCATAGAGGACCACCGGTCTAATCAGCGTTTTGTAGATGGTTAACTTCGTGTTACGGCGAACTTTATTCGATCGTAGAGTTCTGCGGAGTCCAAAGTAGGCACGATTTCCTGCCACAATGCGCCTCTGGATTTCTCTGCTGGTGTCGTTGTCGTCGGTCACCAGTGAGCCCAAGTACACGAATTCTTCAACCGCCTCGATTTCATCACCGTCGATATGAATTCGGGGTGGCGGGCGCGGTAATTCCTCCCTGGAGCCCTTTGCCATCATGTACTTTTTCTTCGACACATTAATGACTAATCCGATTCGCCTGGCTTCACTCTTTAGTCGGATGTACGTTTCCGCCATCGTCTCCAATTTACGAGCAATAATATCAATATCATCGGCGAAACCAAGCAGCTGAACGGACTTCGTGAAAATCGTCCCACTCGTGTTTATCCCCGCTCTTCTTATTACACCCTCCAAAGCAATGTTGAACAGCAAGCACGAAAGACCATCACCTTGCCGCAACCCTCTGCGAGATTCGAAGGGACTCGAGAGTGTCCCTGATACTCGAACTACGCACATCACTCGATCCATCGTCGCCTTGATCAACCGTATCAGTTTATCCGGGAATCCGTATTCGTGCATAATCTGCCATAGCTGTTCTCGATCGATTGTATCATACGCCGATTTGAAATCGATGAACAAGTGATGTGTGGGTACGTTGTATTCGCGGCATTTCTGCAACACCTGGCGGATGGCGAACATCTGGTCCGTTGTAGCGCGTTCACCCATGAATCCAGCCTGATATTGCCCCACGAACTCTCTTGCAATCGGTGATAGACGGCGGCATAAAATTTGAGAGAGTACCTTGTAGGCAGCGCTCAGTAGTGTGATCGCGCGATAGTTCCCGCAATCCAACTTGTCGCCCTTTTTGTAGATGGGACACACGATACCTTCCATCCATTCCTCCGGTAATACTTCCTCCTCCCAAATCTTGGTAATGACCCAGTGTAGTGCTCTCACCAGTGCTTCTCCACCGTATTTTAGAAGCTCGCTTGGTAGTTGATCTGCTCCAGCGGCTTTGTTGTTTTTCAACCGGCCAACCTCCTCCTCAATCTCTTGAAGGTCAGGGGCCGGAAGTCTTTCGTCCTGTGCACATACTCCTAGATCTGTTACCACGCCACCTTCGGTACTTGCAACGTCGCCATTGAGGTGCTCATCGTAATGCTGCCGCCACCTCTCGACCACCTCACGCTCGCTCGTGAGAATATTCCCGTGATTATCTCGGCACATGTCGGCTTGTGGCACAAAGCCTCTGCGCGAGCGGTTCAGCTTCTCGTAGAACTTTCGTGTGTCCTTAGCGCGGTACAGCTCTTCCATCGCTTCGCGATCTCGTTCTTCCTGCTGGCGCTTCTTCATCCGGAAGACTGAGTTCTGCCTGTTCCGCGCCTGTTTGTAACGTGCCTCATTCGCTCTCGTACGGTGTTGCAGCATTCTCGCCCATGCTGCATTCTTCTCGTTTTTCAACTGTTCACATTCGCCGTCGTACCAGTCGTTTCTGTGATTCGGAGTCGCGAAGCCTAGTGCTGTAGCCGAGGTACTACCTATGGCGGATCGGATGTCCCTCCAGCCATCTTCAAGTGTAGCTGCGCCAAGCTGCTCTTCCGTAGGTAGGGCCACTGCTAACTGCTGCGCGTAGTCTTGAGCCACTTCTCCGTTACGAAGTTGCTCGATGTTGAGCCGCGGCGTTCGACTTCGACGCGTGGTGATAACTGTCGAAAGTTTTGAGCGCATGCATACAGCGACTAAGTAGTGATCCGAATCTATATTCGCACTGCGGTATGTGCGGACGTTGGTTATATCCGAGAAGAATTTACCGTCGATTAGAACGTGGTCGATTTGATTTTCTGTTTGTTGATCGGGTGATCTCCAGGTGGCTTTATGGATATCTTTGCGGGGGAAGAAGGTGCTTCGGACTACCATACCACGGGAGGCTGCAAAGTTTACGCATCGCTGGCCGTTATCATTCGATACGGCGTGCAGGCTGTTTCGCCCGATTACCGGTCTGTACAATTCCTCCCTTCCTACCTGCGCGTTCATGTCGCCGACAACGATTTTCTCGTCACGCGGCGAGCAACCATCGTATGTTTGCTCTAACTGCGCGTAGAACGCTTCTTTCTCGTCATCGGGTCTCCCTTCGTGTGGGCAGTGGACGTTGATGATGCTGTAGTTGAAGAAACGGCCCTTAACTCTCAACATGCACATCCTTGCGTTGATCGGCTGCCACCCGATAACACGTTGTCGCATCTTGCCCAACACTATAAATCCTGTTCCCAGTTCATTGATGGTGCCACAGCTTTGGTATCACCCAAAACAAAGCGCGCATATTTTAGGAGGAAAGCGCTCACGCTGCAAGCGCAAAAGTGGCTTATCGGCGGTAGAAGCACTTTTGCGCTCCTGCTCGTTGGTGCGGCCGCGCTCATGCGGATTCGAGCAGATTTTTTGACCACACATTGACAAGCCGCAATGTGTGGGTGCTACCAGTTGCAGATGCGGTCTTGCGTGTATTAGTACAAATTCGCTTGCAGCTCACCAATACACACAAACGTACATCTGTATTAGTTGGATAAGGTGTCTGAGAATGTGTTAGTGTCTTTTATCGCCTGCAAAGGAATGAAAGTGGTTTGTTTTCATTCCGTTCAGACGATGGACCGGACATGAATGAAGGGCATAATTATTGCGCCGAGAGTGGAAGATGGCGTACAGTCGAGAATGTCGGTCATAGGATTACTGCACGGGGGCTATGGGAATCCGCTTTATAGGGGATAATAAGAGTTTATGGGATTACGGCTATTTGGGGGTTTGGAAAATTATCTTAGAAAGATGGTGTCTTCGGCAAAGTTGATCAGTATGGCACAGACTTACATAAAATGGGACACGTGTTTCGAAATTCTGCCACTAGGCGGCGCTAGTGAACATGCCAATTTTAAAAACCTCATAGCTCAGAATCCTGATTACTTAGAGAGATGGTGTCTTCGGCAAAGTTGATCAGTATGGCACAGACTTACATAAAACGAGACACATGTTTCGAAATTCTGCCACTAGGCGGCGCTAGTGAACATGCCTGTTTTAGAAACCTCATAGCTCAGAATCCTGATTACTTAGAGAGATATGGTGTCTTCGGTAAAGTTGATCAGTATGGCACAGACTTACATAAAACGGGACACTTGTTTCGAAATTCTACCACTAGGCGGCGCTAGTGAACATGCCAATTTTAAAAACCTCAAAGCTCAGAATCCTGATTAGTTAGAGATATGGTGTCTTCGGCAAAATTGATCAGTATGGCACAGACTGACATAAAACGAGACACATGTTTCGTCATTCTGCCACTAGGCGGCGCTAGTGAACATGCCAATTTTAAAAACCTCATAGCTCAGAATCCTGATTACTTAGAGAGATGGTGTCTTCGGCAAAGTTGATCAGTATGGCACAGACTTACATAAAACGGGAAACTTGTTCTGAAATTCTGCCACTAGGCGGCGCTAGTGAACATGCCAATTTTAGAAACCTCATAGCTCAGAATCCTGATTACTTAGAGAGATGGTGTCTTCGGTAAAGTTGATCAGTATGGTACAGACTTACATAAAACCAGACACATGTTTCGACATTCTGCCACTAGGCGGCGCTAGTGAACATGCCAATTTTAAAAACCTCATAGCTCAGAATCCTGATTACTTAGAGAGATGGTGTCTTCGGCAAAGTTGATCAGTATGGCACAGACTTACATAAAACGGGAAACTTGTTCTGAAATTCTGCCACTAGGCGGCGCTAGTGAACATGCCAATTTTAGAAACCTCATAGCTCAGAATCCTGATTAGTTAGAGATATGGTGTCTTCGGCAAAATTGATCAGTATGGCACATACTTACAAAAAATGGGACACTTGTTTCGAAATTCTGCCACTAGGCGACGCTAGTGAACATGCCAATTTTAAAAACCTTATAGCTCTGAATCCTGATTACTTAGAGAGATGGTGTCTTCGGCAAAGTTGATCAGTATGGCACAGACTTACATAAAACGAGACACATGTTTCGACATTCTGCCACTAGGCGGCGCTAGAGAACATGCCAATTTTAAAAACCTCATAGCTCAGAATCCTGATTACTTAGAGAGATGGTGTCTTCGGCAAAGTTGATCAGTATGGCACAGACTTACATAAAACGGGACACTTGTTTCGAAATTCTGCCACTAGGCGGCGCTAGTGAACATGCCAATTTTAAAAACCTCATAGCTCAGAATTCTGATTACTTAGAGAGATGGTGTCTTCGGCAAAGTTGATCAGTATGGCACAGACTTACATAAAACGGAACACCTGTTTCGAAATTCTGCCACTAGGCGGCGCTAGAGAACATGCCAATTTTAAAAACCTCAAAGCTCAGAATCCTGATTAGTTAGAGAGATGGTGCCTTCGGCAAAGTTGATCAGTATGGCACAGACTTACATAAAACGCGACACTTGTTTCGAAATTCTGCCACTAGGCGGCGCTAGTGAACATGCCAGTTTTAGAAACCTCATAGCTCAGAATCCTGATTACTTAGAGAGATGGTTTCTTCGGTAAAGTTGATCAGTATGGCACAGACTTACATAAAACGCGACACCTGTTTCGAAATTCTACCACTAGGCGGCGCTAGTGAACATGCCAATTTTAAAAACCTCATAGCTCAGTATCCTGATTACTTAGAGAGATGGTGTCTTCGGCAAAGTTGATCAGTATGGCACAGACTTACATAAAACGGGACACTTGTTTCGAAATTCTGCCACTAGGCCGCGCTAGTGAACATGCCAATTTTAAAAACCTCAAAGCTCAGAATCCTGATTACTTAGAGAGATGGTGTCTTCGGCAAAGTTGATCAGTATGGCACAGACTTACTTAAAACGGGACACTAGTTTTGAAATTCTGCCACTAGGCGGCGCTAGTGAACATGCCAATTTTAGAAACCTCATAGCTCAGAATCCTGATTACTTAGAGAGATGGTGTCTTCGGCAAAGTTGATCAGTATGGCACAGACTTACATAAAACGGGACACTTGTTTCGAAATTCTGCCACTAGGCGGCGCTGGTGAACATGCCAATTTTAGAAACATCATAGCTCAGAATCCTGATTACTTAGAGAGATGGTGTCTTCGGCAAAGTTGATCAGTATGGCACATACTTACATAAAACGCGACACTTGTTTCGAAATTCTTCCACTAGGCGGCTCTAGTGAACATGCCAATTTTAAAAACCTCATAGCTCAGAATCCTGATTACTTAGAGAGATGGTGTCTTCGGCAAAGTTGATCAGTATGGCACAGACTTACATAAAACGGGACACTTGTTTCGAAATTCTGCCACAAGGCGGCGCTAGTGAACATGCCAATTTTATAAACCTTATAGCTCAGAATCCTGATTACTTAGAGAGATGGTGTCTTCGGCAAAGTTGATCAGTATGGCACAGACTTACATAAACGGGACACTTGTTTCGAAATTCTGCCACTAGGCGGCGCTAGTGAACATGCCAATTTTAAAAACCTCATAGCTCAGAATCCTGATTACTTAGAGAGATGGTGTCTTCGGCAAAGTTGATCAGTATGGCACAGACTTACATAAAATGAGACACGTGTTTCGAAATTCTGCCACTAGGCGGCGCTAGTGAACATGCCATTTTTAGAAACCTCATAGCTCAGAATCCTCATTACTTATGTCGTTTTCGTTTTTGCGGTGGAGCTACACCGCACCGGTGTAGCACTTTTGCATCGAAAGTGTTCGTTTTTGATTTTCGTGCTGCACCGGTGAAGCACTTTTTCTACACTGCTCAAGATAGTGCAGCACTCAAAAATTCGAGAGTTTTGCGGGTGTACACCGTATCCACCTATCAAAGTTTGCAAAGTTGTAAATATTTTGGTTTTTATTCACGCACACCAATGCAACTGCACCGGAAATGTTCGTTTTTGTAGTGAAAAGTGTAGCTCAAAGCGGTGCAGCATCGCCACAAAAACGAAAACGACATTAGAGAGATGGTGTCTTCGGCAAAGTTGTTCAGTATGGCACAGACTTACATAAAACGGGACACTTGTTTTGAAATTCTGCCACTAGGCGGCGCTAGTGAACATGCCAATTTTAAATATCTCATAGCTCAGAATCCTGATTACTTAGAAAGATGGTGTCTTTGGCAAAGTTGATCAGTATGGCACAGATTTACATACACGTGTTTGGGAATTCTGCCACTAGGCGGCGCTAGTGAACATGCCAATTTCAAATATCTCATACTCAGAATCCTGATTACTTAGAGAGATGGTGTCTTCGGCAAAGTTGATCAATATGGCACAGACTTACATAAAATTATGTTTGGAAATTATGCCACTAGGCGGCACTAGTGAACATGCCAATTTTAAAAACCTCAAAGCTTAGAATCATGACTACATAGAAAGATGGTGTCTTCGACATTGTTGATCAGTATGGCACAGACTTACATAAAACGGAACACTTGTTTCAAAATTCTGCCACTAGGCGGCGCTAGTGAACATGCCAATTTTAAAAACTTCATAGCTTCGAATCCTGATTACTTAGAGAGATGGCGTCTTTGGCAAAGTTGATCAGTATGGTACATACTTACATAAAACGGGACACTTTTTTCAAAATTTACACGATGGTCAATCAGAGACAGCTACAGGAAACAGCGGTGTTGGCTTACCCGGCTTACCATTTCAGGGTGGTTAGGTTTTGTACTTTTCGTCGTCTGCAACTACTTATTAGTACCGTCGTTCGGGGTGACATTGGGCCTAGAGGGTAACATTGGTCCATCGATCCCACGGATTCAATATAAGTCAGAGAACCCGACGGTAGATGCAAAGTATCTTAGAATTATGTATTCTAGTAGTCTAGCACACGATATGCATTCCCGTCGTATTCTAACCTTGCGGAATAGTGGCCCAATGTCACCCCACTTTGGCCCAATGACACCCCGCACGACGGTACCATAATAAATATGAATATGGTAGACGATGAGAAACGAAATTTCTTCAGAAATTCGGACAATTATTTATCTAAATTTAATCGGCAAACTTATTAGTGGATTCTTTAAGAAGTTTATTCGCGAATGTTCTTCAACCTCCACGGTTCGCGGGTTTAGAAGGCACTTTTCTGGCTTTAGTGCAAATTCCCAGCCACCACTTCTGTCCAATCACGCAAATTAAACTTGCTCTCCACACTAGACACTATTGTGGAATTCTTCCTCGGCGACCTCACTGATTACGCTTTACTTTCCGTTGAAATTCACAAGCTTTATTGAAACCAAAGTCCGATACTTTATTGTAGGAACGAAAATTTCTAATCTACACGTCTTTATTGTGGAACGATCGATTGGCTTTAAGATTGGCTTTAAGAAGTTTATTGTGAATTGTCTTTTAAAACAAAACAATTCTCGTAATCTTTTTTGGTTTTCACTACCACGGCTACCTCCAGGCATTCCTCCAGGAATTCCTTCAGCGATTCCTCCCTGAATTCATCCAAGAATTTTTCCAGGGATTTCCCAGTAATATCTACAGGGATTCCTCCAAGAATTTCTACTGGGATTTCTCCAGGAATTACTCTAAAAATTCCTCCAGGTATTTCCCAAGAGACTCCTCCAGGAATTTCTTAACGCATTCATTTAGAAATTTCTCCAGGGTTTCTCCAGGAATTTTTCCAAGGATTCCTCCAGGGCTTCCTCCAGGAATTCCTTCAAGAATTTTTACAGGAATTCCTCCAAACATACCTCCAGGGATTTCCCTTGGAATTCCAAAAGAAATTTCTCCAGGAATTCCTACAGCATTTTTTTTTCAGGGATTCTTCAAGAAATTCCTCCGAGGATTCCTCCTGGAATTCTGCCAGGAATTTCTCAAAGGTTCCTCTAAGAATTCCACCAGGAATTTCGCACGGGATTCCTCCAGGAATTTCTCCAGGTATTCCTCCAGGAGTTTCTCCAGGGATTCCTCCAGGAGCTTCTCCAGGGATTCCTTCAGGAATTTCTCCAGGGATTCCTCCAGGAATTTTTCCAGGGATTCCTCCTAGAATTTCTCACGGAATTTCTCCTGGGATTCCTCCAGGGCTACTTCCAGGGATTCCTCCAGGAAATTTTCCGGACTTTTTTTTCCGGGGTTGCCTCCAAAAATTTGTCCAGGGGCTCCTCCAGGATTTTTTCCAGGAGTTTTTCCAGGGATTCCTCCACAATTTTCTCCAGGGATTCCTCCACGAATTTCTCCAGAGATTCCTCCAGGAATTTATTCAGGGATTCTTCCAGGAATTTCTTCAGGGATTCCTCCAGCCATTTCTCCAGAAATTCCTCCAGGAATTCCTCCAAGGATTCCTTCAGGAATTCCTACAGGAATTCCTCTAGGGATTCCCTGAGGATTTCATACAAAAACTCCTTTAGGAATCCCCCCAGGGATTCCTCCAAGAATTCCTTCAGGGATTCCTCCAGAAATTACTCCAGGGAGTTCTCCAGAAAATCTACAAAGCATTTCTGCAGGGATTCCGCAAGGAATTCATTTCGTTTCTTCCAGGAAATCCTCAAGGGACTCCTCTAGGAATTTCTCCAGGGATTCCTCCAGAATTTTCTTCACGCATTCCTTTAAAAATTTCTCCAAGGTTCCTCCAGCAGTTTTTCCAAGGATTCCTCCAGTGATTTCTCCAGGAATACCTCCAGGAATACTTCCAGGAATTCCTCTAGGAAATTCTCCTGGGATTCCTCCAAGAATTTCCCGTGGATTCATCTAGGGTTACCTCCAGCAATTCTTCCAGGGAATCCTCCAAGAATTTCTCCAGGGATACCTCCAGGATTTCCTCCAGGAATTTCTCTAGGAATTCCTCCAGGTTTTTCCCAAGAGACTCCTTCAGGTATTTTACCAGGGATTCCTCCTGAAATTTCTCCCCACATTCCTTAAGAAATTTTCCAGGGTTCCTCCAGGAATTTTTCCAAGCATTCCTGCAGGAATTCCTCCAGGAATACCTCCAGATATTCCTGCAGAAATAACTCCAGGTACCCCTCCTGGAATTTCTCCAGGGCTTCCTCCAGGAATTACTCCAAGGATTTCTAAAGGAATTCCTCCAAATATATCTCTAAGGATTCCATCATGAATTCCTCCAAAAATTCCTCCAGGAATTTCAACAGCAATTGTTCCAGGGATTCCTCAATAAACTCCTTCGAGGATTCCTCCAGGAATTCCGCCAGGAATTTCTCAAGGGTTCCTGCAGGAATTCCTCCAGGAATTCCTCCAGGAATTTCTCACGGGATTCCTCCAGGAATTTCTTCAGGGATTCCTCCAGGAACTTCTCCAGGGATTCTTCCAGGAATTCCTCCATGGCTTCCTCCAGGAATTACTCCAAGGATTTCTAAAGGAATTCCTCCAAATATATCTTTGGGCATTTCCCTAGGCATTCCTCCATGCATTCCTCCAAAAATTCCTTCGGGAATTTCAACAGCAATTGTTCCAGGGATTCCTCAACAAACTCCTTCGAGGATTCCTCCAGGAATTCTGCCAGGAATTTCTCAAGGGTTCCTCCAGGAATTTCTCCAGGAATCCCTCCACGAATTTCTCACGGGATTCCTCCAGGAATTTATCCAGGGATTCCTTCAGGATTATCTCCAGAGATTCCTCCAGGAATTTCTCCAGAAATTTCTCCAGAGATTCCTACAGAGCTTCCTAAGAAATAATCCAGGAAATTTTCTAAGGGTGCCTCCTGAAATATACCCTGGATTCATCCAGGGCTACCTCCAGAAATTTCACCAGGAAATCCTCCAGGGATTCCTCCAGGAATTCCTCCAGGGATTCCTTCAGGGATTCCTCCAGTAATTCAATCAGGCATTTCTCCAGGGATTTCGCCAGGAGTTCCCCAAGGGATTCTTCCAGTCATATCTTCAGGGAAACTTCCAAGAATTTATCCTGGGATTTCTCCAGGGATTCCTCCATGGATTCCTCCAGAAATTTCTTCACGCATTCCTTTAGAAATTTCTCCAGGGTTGCTCCAGGAATTTTTCTAAGGATTCCTCCATGAATTTTTACAGCAATTTTTCCAGGGATTCCTCAAAAAATTCCTCCGAGGATTCCTCCAGGAATTCCACCAGGAATTTCTTACGGGTTCCTCCAGGAATTTCTCCAGGGATCCCTCCAGAAATTTCTCCACGGATTCCTCCAGGAATTTTAGCAGGGATTCCTCCATGAAATTCTTCAGGGATTCCTTCAGGAATTTCTCCAAGTATTCCTCCAGGAATTTCTCCAGGGATTCCTTCAGGAATTTCTCCACGGATTACTCCAGAAATTTCAGCAGGGAATCCTCCATGAATTTCTCCAGGGATTCCTCTAGGAATTTCTCCAAGGATTCCTCCAAGAATTTCTCCAGGGATTCCTCCAGGGATTCCTTCAGGAATTTCTCCAGTGATTCCTGCAGGAATCTCTCCAAAAATTTCTCAAAGAATCTCTCCCGAGATACAGTCAGGGCTGCCCCTAAGAATTCCTCCAGGGATTACTCCAAGAATTTCTTCAGGAAATCCTCCTGGAATATATCCAGGGATTCCTCCAGAAATTCCTTCAAGACTTTCATCAGGAATTCCTCCAAGGATTCTCCTAGGAATTGCTTCAAAAATTCCTTCCGGAATTTTCCTAGAAATTCCTCCAGCAATTTCTCCACGAATTCCTCCAGAAATTTCTCCACGAATTCCTAAAGAAATTTTTCAAGGGATTCCTCAAGAAATTGCTCCGAGAATTCCTCCAGGAATTCCGCCAGGTATTTTTCAAGGGTTCCTCCAGTAATTTTTCCAGGAATTCCCCCAGGAATTCCTCCAAGAATTCATCCAGGGATTTCACCAGAAATTCCTCTGAGTATTCCTTCAGGAATTCCGACAGAAATTCATCTAGGAATTCCTCCAGGTGTTCTCCGAGGGACTCCCCAAGGGGATTCCTCCAGGAATTCCGCCAGGAATTTTTTAACGGTTTCTTCAGGAATTTCTCAAAAAATTCCTTCAGGAAATTCTCACGGGATTGCTTCAGGAACTTCTTCAGAGATTCCTTCAGGAATTTCTTCAGGGATTCCTCAAGGAATTTCTCCAAGGATTCCTTTAGAATTTTGTCAGGGATTCCTCAAGGAATTTCTTCAGTGATTCCTCCAGGAATTCAATCAGGAATTTCTCCAGGGATTTCTCCAGGAATTTCCCTAGGGATTTTCCCAGTAATATCTTCAGGAAATCCTCCAAGAATTTATCCAGGGATTCCTTCAAAAATTTCCTTTAGAACTCCTCCAGGTATTTTCCGAGGGACTTCTCCAGGAATTTCTCCAGGGATTCCTTCAAAAAATTTCTTCACGCATTCCTTTAGAAATCTCTCCAGGCTTTCTCCAGGATTTTTTCCAAGGTTTTCTCAAGGGATTCTTCCTGGAATACCTTTAGATATTCCTGCAGGAACAACTCCAGCGATGCCTCCTGGAATTCCTCCAAGGATTCCTACAGGAATTCCTCCAAAAATACCTCCAGGGATTTTCCTAGAAATTCATCCAGAAATTCCACCATAAATTCCCCCAGGAGTTTCTACAGCATTTTTTTTTCAGGGAATCCTCAAGAAATGCCCCCAAGGATTCCTGCGGGAATTCCTACAGGAATTTTCCAAGGGTTTCTCCAGGAATTTTTACAAGAATTTCTCCAGGAATGTCTCACGGGATTCCTCCAGGAATTTCTTCAGGAGTTTCTTCAGGGATTCCTAAAAGAATTTATCCAGGGATTCCTCCAGGAATTTCCCAACGGTTCCTCCAGGAATTTCCCAACGGTTCCTCCAGGAATTTCTCCAGGAATTGCATCAGGGATTTCCCTAGGAATTCCTCCAGAAATTCCACCAGAAATTCCCTCAGGAGTTTCTACAGCATGTTTTTCCAGGGAATCCTCAAGAAATTCCTCCAAGGATTCCTACAGAAATTCCGACAGGAATTTTTCAAGGGTTTCAAGGGTTTCTACAAGAATTTCTCCAGGAATATCTCACGGGATTCCACCAGGAATTTCTGCAGGGATTCCTTCAGGAATTTCTTCAGGGATTCCTCAAAGAATTTCTCCAGGGATTCCTCCAGGAATTTCTCAACGGTTTCTCCAGGAATTTCTTCAGGGATTCTTCCAGGAATTTCTCTAGGGATTCTTAAAGGAATTTCACCAGGGATTCCTCCAGGAATTTCTTGAGGGATTCCTTTAGGAATTCAATAAGGAATTTTCCATGGGATTCCTCCAGTAATATCTTCAGGGAATCCTCCAATAATTGATCTTGGGATTCCTCCAAGGATTCCTCCAGGAATTGCTCTTGGAATTCCTCCAGGTATTTAACAAGGGACTCCTCCAGTAATTTCTCCAGGGTTCCTCGAGGAAATTTTCCAAGGATTCCTCCAGGGATTCCTCCAGGAATACCTTCAGATACTCCTGCAGCAATAACTCCAAGGATTCCACCTGGAATTCCTCCAAGGATTCCTACAGGCATTCCTCTAAAAATTCCTAAAGGAATCCCTCCAGAAATTCCTTAAGAAATTCCTCCAACAATTTCTACAGAAATTTTTCCAGGGAATTCTCAAGTTATTCCTCTGTGGATTCCTGGAGGAATTCCGCCAGGAATTTCTCAAGAATTCCTCCAGGAATTTTACCAGGAATTCCTCCAGAAATTTCTCACGGAATTCCTCCAGGAATTTCTCTAGGGATTCCTTCAGGAATTCCGCCAGGGATTCCTTCAGGAACTCCGCCAGGGATTCCTCAAGGAATTTCTACAGGGATTACCCCAAGAATTTCTTCAGGAAATTCTCCAGAAATATCTCCAGGGATTGCTCCAGGAATTTCTCCAGGACTTTCTTCAGGAATTTGTCCATGGGATCCTCAAGGGTTCCTCCACGAGTGTCTGCAGAAATTCCTGCAGGAATTCCTTGAGGGTTTTCTTCAGAAATTTCTCCAGGAATTCCTCTACGGATTCCCCGAGGGATTTCTACAAGAATTGCTCCAGGTATCTCCCCAGGTATTAAACCAAGAATCATTCCATGGATTCCTTCGAGAATTCCTCCAGGGATTATTCCAGGAATTCCTCTAAGTATTTCTCCAAAAATACTTCCAGGAAATCCTCCAGGAATTTTCCCAGGAATTTCTCCAGGGCTACCTGCAGGAATTGCTCCAGGGATTCCTTCAGGGATTCCTCCAGGAATTCATCCAGCAAATTCTCAAGATATTTCTCCAGGAGTTTCCCCAAAGATTCCTCCAGTAAAATTTTAGGGATTCCTCCAAGAATTTTTTCTGGCATTCCTCCACAAAATTCCTCCTGGAATACCTTCAGGTATTTCCCAAGGGACTCCTCCAGGAATTCTTCCAGGGATTCCTACAGGGATTCCTCTAGGAATTTTCCCCGCATTCCTTTAGGAATTTCTCCAGGGTTCTTCCAGGAATAGCTCCTGGGATATCTGCAGGAATAGCTCCAGAGATCCCTCAAGAATTTCCTCCGAGTATTCCTGAAGAAATGCAGGGATTCCTTCAGGAATTCCTTCAGGGATTCCTCCAGGAATTCCTCCAGGAATTTCTCACGGGATTCCTTCAGGAATTTCTTCAGGGATTCTTCTAGGAATTTCTCCAGGGATTCCTCCTGTAATTTCTCCAGGAATTCCTCCAAGAATTGTACCAGGGATTCCTTCAGGAATTCATCTAGGGATTCTCCGAAGGTTTCTCACAAGAAATCCTACAGGTATCCCCCCAGGAATTCCTCCAAGGATTCTTCCAGGGATTCCTCCAGGGATTCCTCTAAGTATTCCTCCAGGGATTCCGCAAGGGACTCCTTCAGGAATTTCTCAAGGGATTCCTCCAAAAATTCCTCCTGAAATTTTCCAGGGATACCTCCAGGAATTCCTCCAGGTATTCCTCCCGAAATTTCTCCAGGGAATTCTCCAGGAATTTCTCCCTGATTTCTTCAGGGCTACCTCCAGGAGTTCCTCCAAGGATTCCTTCAGGAATTCTTCCGACGAGGGGTGATTCATCATATCGCTTCCATACACACTTCAAATTGATATTTAACTAGGTTCCTTGCCACCAAATTTTATGAACATTTGGATTTTGGTCCAGTTTGGCATGCAGATTCAGAATATGGAATTATCTCAACACCTCTAAAGTCAATTCCTCCAGGGGTTTCTCCTACAATTCCTTCAGACATTTTTATTATAATTTTTCCAGACAGTCCTCCTCCTAAAATTCCTCCATGATGTGCTCCAGGGATTACTCCAGAAATTAATCCAGGATTCCTCCAGGGATTGCGACAGAAATTCCTCAATGAATTCCTTCAGGATTTTTTTCTTCATGACTTCCTCTACGGATTCTTGTAGGAATTTCTCCAGGGATTCCTCTAGAAACTCTTCCAGGAATTCATCCCAGTGTTCCCCAAATTCCACAGATTTTGCAAGGAAATCCTCCTGTAACTTCTCAAGACATTCCTGCAGGAAGTCCTCCTGGAAGTCTTCCAGGGATTCCTTCAGGAACATATCTAGAGATTCCTCCAGGAATTCATTCAGGGATTCTTCCAGGACTTTCCTCAGGGATTCCTTCAGGAATGCCTCCATGGATTTCTTCTGGAACTTCTCCAGGGATTCCTCCAGGAATTTCTCCAGCGGTTCCTCAAGGGAATCCTCCAGAAATTCCTCTAGAAATTCTTGAACGATTCCTTGCCTGAATTTACCACGCATTGAGATAGGCCAAGAAATTTCTTGCGATCTGCGTACTACCCATAAGCTACAGAACAAGTTACAACTCTGCAGAATAGAAAGTCAAACTGGATTCGAAGCACCACGCTAAACCGGGTCCATCTTATGCAACTTTATCTCTCTTTCGGCTCTTAGATGCCAATCTCCCGCACTCTCGCGGCCTACGAACAACAAGTGTGCGCGTATTGTTTTTGAATGTTGATATTGAAGCTCGACTGACACATACTTCGTCACCAACCATATGATCGGTGCAAACTCAGTATGCGTTGATTCTAGAAATAATCTGTGAATTCCCAGTTTGCACCAGAAATCCTCAAAATTTATTCCGAGAATCAGCTATTACCAGTGGCGATTCCCTAACCTCAAATCTACCTGTTCAACGAATGTAAATTCTTGAATTTTCTTAACAAATTGGCTTGTAATTTGTAGAAAATGGCGAGAATAGTAGTTTCCGTCCATTTTCAATTTGATCCTGGTCCTGTACTCTTCGCAAATACAAGTTTTAGGGTCGTTGAACAGGTAAAAAGTGAGGTTACGAGACGCCACTGGCTATTACCACAAAGATTTATAAAAAAAATCAGTTGATTCCCAGTTTGCACCAGAAATCCTTTAAATATATTCCGCGCACTTAATTTAGATTACCGAGTTCGGTAATTTTTTGACGAGAGTAGAACTGCTGAGCACCGAAATCAATAAAAAATCAGTAAATTCCCAATTTGCACCAAAAACTCTTAAAATATATTTAGAACATTGCCGCAAGGATTCTAAAAATAAATTGTGAATTCCCAGTTGGCACCAGAAATCCTTAAAATTTATTTCGAGAATCAGCTATTACCAGAAAGATTCTTAAAAAATTAGTTAATTCCCATTCCCATTTAGCACAAGAAATCCTTAAAATGTATTCCGAGGATCAGCCATTGCCGCAAAGATTCTGAAAATAATCTGTGAATTTTCAGTTGTCACTAGAAATTCTTAAAATGTATTCCGAGAATCATCTATTATCACAAAGATTTATGAAAAATTAGAGAATTCTCAGTTGGCACAAGAAACATCTAAAATAAGCCATTGCCAGAGGTTCAAAAAATATTCTTTGAACTCCCAGTTTGCACTAGGATTTCTTCAGATATATTTTGAAAATCATCTATTACCACAAAGATTTATAAAAAATCAGTGAATTTTTAGTTTGCACAAGAAATCCTTAAAATGTATTCCGAGAATCAGCCATTGCCGCAAAGATTTATAAAAAAAATCGATGAATTGTGGGCTTCGTAGCCGAGCGGTTAGCGGCGTCAGTTCTAAAAATAATATGTGAATTTTCAGCTGGCACCAGAAATCCTTAAAATGTATTCCAAAAATCAGCTATTCCTTAAAATTTATTCAGAGGATCATCCATTACTGCAAGGATTCTAAAAATAATCTGTGAATTTCCGGTTGGCACCAGAAATCCTTAAAATATATTCTAAAAATCAGCTATTAGCACAAAGATTTATAAAAAAATCAATGAATTGTGGGCTTCGTGGCGGTTAGCGGCGTCAGTTGTTTAGGTGTCTCGTAAGCCTAGCAGTGTGGGTGCGATTCCCGTTCCAGTCGGGGGAAACTTTTCGTCCAACGAAAAATTCTCCACTGGACCACTGGGTGTTATATATGTGTTGTCCGTTGTCTAATGTTAGTAATGTTCAGTCTTTGCGGCCTGGGACCGAAGACGGTGTAATTGCCTTTTTTTATCAATAAACTCCCAGTTTGGATTTTGAAAATAATTTCAATAAATTAATCATAATTTCTGAAACCGTTTCCATAAGAATTGTGATTTAACGGTAGCAATTTTAACACAAGTCAAATTTTCAGAATAATTTCAGTAAATTAATCAGAAATACTTCAAAAAAGTTCGTAAGGATTCGTGTTTTTTACAACAATTTTTAATATAAGTCAAATTTGAAAAAAAATACCGGATTTATTTCAAAGAGTTCCATAAGAACTGTTATATTGCGACAGCAATTTGTTAACAAAAGTAAAATTGAAAAAAAAATATAATAAATTTGTCAGAATTACTCCAAGAAGTATCATAAGAACTGTGATCTTACGACAACGATCCTCAACACAAGTGCAATTTTAAAAATAATAATTAAAAATAGGATTTCCTGGAAGAACCCTTCGATGAATTTCTGGAGGATTCCCTGGAATCTCCAAGTATATCCTTGGAGAAATTCGTGGTGAAATCTCTGTAGGAATCACTGGAGCAATTCCTGGAGGAATCCCTGAAAATTTCCAGAATGTTTTCCTGGAGAAATTTCTGGATGAATTGCTGACATAACTTCTGAAGGATTCCAGGAGCAATTCCTGGAGAAATTCCTGAAGAATATCTTGGCGTATCTCATGGAGGAATTCCTGAAGAAGTTCCTGGAAAATTACTGGATAAAATCCTGGAGGAATGCCTGAAAGAATTCCTAGAGATATTCATAAATAGAAAAACTCCATAGAGAAATTCCTAGCGGAATTTCTACAGGAATTCCTGGAGAAATCTTCGAAAGAATTGTTGAAGGAATCCCTTGGGGGAATCCTTGAAGAAATTTGTGGAGAAATCCCTAGAGGAAACTCTAGAGGAATCTCTGAAGGCATTCCAGGAGGAATACCTGGAGGAATCCCTGAAAAATTCCTGAAGGTATTCCTGGACAATTTCCTTGAAGAATTACTGAAGAAATCCCTAGAGGATTTCCTGGAAGAATCCTTGGAGGAACTTCTGGAAGATTTCCTGGAGGAATCCCTCTTGGAAAATCCCTGGCGAAATTCCTGGAGCAATGTCTGGTGGAATCCCTATAGAGGAATTACTGACATAGTTTCTGAAAGATGTCCAGGACTGGAGAAATTCCTGGAGAAATTCATAAAGAAATTCCTGGATAATGTTATGTGGGAATTGCTTGAGGAATCCATGATGGAATTCCTGGAGAAATCTCTAGAGAAACTTGTGGAGGATTTCCTGGAGGAATTCTGGAAGCAATTTAAGGAAGAATCTCAGGAGAAATGCCTAGACAAATGCCTGTAGGAATCCCTGAAAAAATCCTGAGGGTATTCCCGGTGAATTTCCTGGAAAAATTTATGAAAAAATCCACAGGAGATTTTCTGGAAAAATTCCTGGAGAAATTACTGACGTAATTTCTGAAGGACGTCCAGGAGCAATTCCTGGATCAATTCTTAGAGAAATTGCTGGAGGAATTCCTCAGAAATTCTTGAAGTAATTCCTGGATGAAATCCTTGAGGAATGAGTGAAGGAGTGCACAGAGGATTTTCTTTGGAAATTGCTGGAGGAGTCCTGGAAGGAATTCCTGGAGGAATCTCAAGAGCAATTCTTGCAACAACTACTGGATGAATTTCTGGGGGTATCTATAAAGAAACTGTGGGAAAAACATCCCCTGAGAAATTTTTAGACAAATTCCTGGAGAAATCTTTAAAGGAATTTCTGGAGGAATCCCTGGGGGAATCCTCAGAGAAATTTGTGGAGAAATCCCTGAAGAAGTTCGTAGAGGACTTTTCAACGGTATTCCTGGAGGAATCCCATGCAGCAAATCATGAAGAATTTTTAGAAGAATTCCTTGATGAAATCCTGGAGGAATGCCTGCATGAATTTCTGGAGGAATCTCAGGAAAAATTCCTGATGCAAACCCAGGAGAAACTCCTGGAAAAACTCTTGGGGAATTCCTGAAGGAATTTCTGTCCCTGAAGAGGGAATATCTGGTGAAATTCCGGGAGGAATCGATGAAAAATTTCCTGGAGAAATCTCTGCAACAATCCTGGAGAATTCCTGGAAAAATTTCTAGATGAATTTCTGAAGAAACTCCTTAGAAAAGTTCCTGTAGAAATTCCTGAAGGAATCCTGGAAGCAATTTCAAGAGGAATTCCTAAATGAATCCCAAAACAATTCCTGGAAGAAGAATTGAATTGATTCCTGGATGAGCTCCTTAAAGAATACAAGGTGAAACTCCTAAAGGAATCATAAGAAGAGTTCCTAGGAGAATCTTTGGAGGTTTTTTTTAAATAATTTGTTCCAGAAAGAATCACAAAAGAAATCCCCGAGAAAATTATTGCCATAAATTCTTGGAACAATCCCTGAAGGAATCCCTGGAGGATATTCTAGAGGATGGCCTGTAGGGATTAATGGATGAATCTCTAGAAATACTCCTGGAGGGATCTCTAGAAGAACTTCTGGGGGAATTCCTGGATGAATTTCCCAGAGGAATCCCTATAATAATTCCTGGAGGAATCTCTGAAAAATAAAATCATGGAGGAATCCCTTGAGAAATTCTTGAAGGAATCACAGGAAGAATTTCTGAAAATATTACAGATGGAATCGCCGTTGTCAAAAGTACAACACACCCAAAAAACCTCGCTCGTCGTGTACAGCGCGAGCGCGGTGCAGTTCTGGTATCCCACAAGCGCGACCAGTAATTCTAAAACTGTTTAAAAGGGTCTTGCTCTTGACACTACAACTTTACATAAAATCATGAACAATCCTAGTTGTTGCAAGAAATTCTTAAAATATTTCAAAGTATTTCCCCTCGGTAATAGAGTTTTATTAAAAATCAGAAAATTGTAAATTGTGATAAGAAATTCTAAAACATTTCAATGAGCACTACAGTTCCACCTATGATCAGAGAATATCTAGTTGCGACCAGAAGTTCTAAAAACATTTCTCGAGTGTATTCCCGAGTAGCATTTTTCAGTGAAATAGACTAAATAGTTGATTGAGTCCGAAACTTTCAAAAATATCAGGGTTTAACCTCCTGGCACTTGTTTTCTACAAAAAAAAGCGTTATTCCTGTTCATAAATTCTAAAAATATTTAAAAGGTAATTCCTCTTGGCACTAGGAGTTCTACAAACAATTAGAAAATTCCTGGTTGTGACCAGAAATTCTCACAGAACACTGCTGAGAATCAGGGTTTGGCCCAGTGAGTACGTTATGCCAAGAAGAAGAATGTTATGAAGAAGGAATCCTAAATGATTCATATTTACTTACCCTCACTCTTTCCCAATGCAGCATATCCATGTCATGTTGTTTAAGTTTAAACAAAAGGTGTAGAAGTCGTAAGAACGATTTGGGGCTCATTTGGCAAACTCCAGTCAACCCACCAATGAGGAATGTGACCATACAAATTCAGTAAATTTTCCAGGTTCAATTCTTGTGGTGTAACATGTGATTGGATCAAACTTTTTCATTCGTTTAGATTTCAATTTTTAACTTAATCAGGCACAAACGATCGTGGAAGCACAAAACTACAAATACGGAACACAGATTTCTCTTCCGCAAACACTGTCACACTTTGTAAACTAGTTGAAAAAAAAGAACCGCTAAACACCAATGATAATACTATATATTTCCTCTGAACACAACACACTGATTTACTGAGCACAAACCCCGTACTCAAGTAAAAATCACCATCAAATTACGGAGCGGAAGCTTTTTCGCTGCCGTATGACGACTGGAGACGGTGTACTCTCCTTAGTGGTGGCACCGGCCAGTGCATACACAAATGGCTATCCCGTACAGGCTTTTGGCACAGGCGCTATCAGCGAAATTGTGTACCGGTAGATCGAGCGGCATAGATATTTGCCTACCGCGGAACATCCTAATTCGTTCACGAGAAACTCACCCGTTGCGGACATCCGAAAACTTCCTTACGAAAAACTTCACCGGAAAATGCAAAACACGACGACCGACGACCGGCGAACGATAAACAACTGTGTTTCTACTGGCAAACCACGAGCAGGCGATGATTTTGCTCACACACACGTAAGCGTCGCTGGTACTGTATGAAAGCTTTCACTTATCCACACAGCATTTGTGTACGTGCATCATCAATCGCATGTCATTCGAGTTCGGTAGTCGAGCAGTGGTTCTGTATCGTGATACTATTTTTGTGGCGCATGTATGCGATAACCGAGCGTGAGCGTTTGTGCGCCATCAAGCATGAGTGTTTTGCGCTTATCCCGTGCGCGTTTCGTGCACAGCACACTGTGAGCTAAAACGCGCTTATGGCTCTGTTTTGGGTGTACTCATCAAACCCTATCGATGGATACCTATATTGCATAGTATCCGAAGCCGCATTACAGTTAAATAGTATACATTCTGGAGTTTTGGCAGCCATCTTGAAACCAAAACTGTCATCTTCAATTTAAACTAAAGGAATGTGTATGCTAAATTTAATTTGAATAGCTTGACGCATTCCAGAGTTATGCCGGAACATATATACACAGGGTACGAAAATCGAGCCACGCCGAGAAACAAACGCTTTGTCCTAAGCGGTGCATGTTGGTAACAAAGGCGCTCCGCAACAAGACCATGTCAGGCGATGAGAGCAATAAAACAAACATCGCTTGTCGTGTTTGTGTCGATATTTCGGCTTTCCTGCAGACATTTTCGACCCACATCATCGAATTCATATGAATTAGGACTGTTGCAAACCTTAAAGTAGAGTTTCAGTTGTAAAACAATGCGAAAATCACGATGTGAACAGAACGAGACAAATATTCCTACCGTTTTTGTTTCAAACAAACTCGAGAGCGATCTTTGTCATTATCTGCTAACGAAAAAACAAAGCGTTGTTGCCGTGCCTTCTTTGTTGCCTATTTTTCGCTTGCGGTGCTATATTCTGCGTACACTGTATATACATATAGAGTAAAGTGGGGCAACAGTACAGATGGGCAAGAGTTTCTTTTGAAGTTTTTGAGCTCATCACAAGTTATTTCTTTCGGATGTCAAGGTTGTTTGAATCCTTTTCGAAAAAGAGTCTTTCACTCCAAAAATTATTAAGATTGATCAATATTTCGAAAAGTTATGACAAAATGTTGGTTTTTGATCAAAAAAGCGTAATCTGCTATGGTCAAGGCTATGGTACTTCCAACGCATGGATTGGACTTTAAAAGAATCCGAATTCGGTCTTTTATTTTGGGGCGTAACTAGGTATATTTTGGAAATGCTTTGGTATGCAAGCATGGGAAAACTCATTCGCTCACCCGAATACCGGTGATGCATAATAGCAAAAAGAACGCCAACAACCCAATGCTGAGTGAGAGCCCGGCGCACTAAAAACGAACGCAACACGAACGGCTCGCCACCAACGCCACCGAAGCAAATCAGGAGAGAAACAAATAGAGTTCGAAATGAATCAGCTTGCATCGGTGTATACACCCTAAAACGAAAGTACACAGCGAATGAGTAACTTGCGAAAAGACAAAGGATTTTTCACTCATATATGCGTACGACTGGATCAGCACAAAAAATGTGCTGATCCGGTGTTACACAAATTTGCGTGAATTTTCACACAAGTTTGCATGAAATCTTTTGTCTTTTCGATCACTACGTGAAAGTTACTCCTTGCTCTGTGTACATCGATCTTTCCGTGTACGAAAAGAACGTTCGCTCTCCCAACTACCGAGTGGCATTCATCTGATTGAATCAAAACGCACTCACTGATTCAATTCCCAGTACTGAATGCTTCCACTGAACGCTAAGTGAACGTTCTAATATGAATGCTCTCGCACCCGACTCAGTACGCAAACACTCGTTCAATCTTGGTTCGTTCGCCTTCGGCACTCAGATTCGGTAGCGATTCATTCGGCCGTCGTTGTTTGCTTCGCCCGGTGCTCAGCGATTAGAAAGAATGGGCAATGAAAGTGGAAAGATTTTGCTTGGCTGGGGGAGAAGCATACTCGCATCAGATTGTGCGTGGATGTGAGTGAGGCATACGCAATAAATGAATGATTTTTTCCCATCCTTGTCGGTATGTTTAACTTTTTGCAAAAAATATTTGGAAATCGATTTTTACACATACTGGGGCAAAAATTCGAATTGTGGGACAAGAGTTCGAGTAATGTGGCAACTTCAGGTAAAAATCTTAAAATTTTCAAAATGTTTATATTATGTATCTCTATAAACGGAGAAACTAGTGACAAGTGAGAAAATTCGATCGAAGTTATAAAAAATTGCCGTTTTATCTGGTTTTGGTATGGTTAATTTAACCTCAATTTGGAAAAAATCCAGATCGAACTTTAAAGTATATTCCACATCAAACATCAAATGTTAATTGGATTCAGATATTCCTATTACTAAATTGTCAAAATATTGTGTTACGGTTAACTAAACTCGACAAACACTAGATTAGAACTTTTGTCCTAGCAGTGGAGCAAGAGTGCGAATTGGATGCACACTTACAAAACGTGTTGTAGCTTAAAATTGAAAAGACATTTGGCGTAACTTTGATCTATTTATTTTTATGCGTTTTGTTTTTTTTTGAAAAATGAAAATATTGAATTTTCGACTAGCCCCTTTTGCCCCACCTTACTCTATACATACATACATACATACATACATACATACATACATACATACATACATACATACATACATACATACATACATACATACATACATACATACATACATACATACATACAAACATTCAAACATAGGTACATTGAATTGACTTTTGTACGTATTTATAAACATCTAGCTGTACCCGGCAAACATTGTCTTGCCTACTGCTTTTTTTTTTATCCAAGACCAAGTCCCCGCTCACAAAATATATGTAAGATCTATTTTCAAAAACTCAATTTTTCTGTGTGTTTTGCCTCATAAACCTTCCTTGGATGAAAACTAACAGAACCTAGAACAGAACTAAACTAAGGCGACCAAAATCGGACCTTCCATTCGCAAGTTATGCGCGATCCCACGTATGCCACTGCATTTTTTTATATAAAGAAGTTTCTGTCGATGTCATGAACTATAAATTAATCACCATTGCCAAGATTCCAGGGAAATAAATTTCCAACGTATTGGAAATGAAGCTCATAGTAGATCGTGACAATATGTAATCTTTGCTGCATCGTATATGCCACCCAGTGAACCAGTCACAAACTATATTGTCCACTATGAACATGGTATGGATGCAGAGAACATCTTCTCTAAAGAAAGTATTCTAAAATTTTGCTCAATTCGGGAGATATTCACATCGAAAGACTGTCCTATTTATAGGACGCTGGGCGGATATTGGTTAAAGGGCAGTTTGGACGAACCTCAATATCCCAAAAGTATAAAGTATTATCTATCGGTTTCAAGTAGGTCCAGCAACCATAGTTGATCAGGCAATGTTACTGATTTTAGCGGATATGGCTACTGTTACTAGTGTAGATATATAGTTCTGCTTTTTGGAATTGATTGTTTCATCTGGAATTTTAGAGTTGTCAAAGACTAGAGTTGGATAACATTTAAAAGCAAAAATAACGACTGCTCTGATTTAGATGTCAAGGTTTAAACTCCAAGAGAGTTTGGACGACCCTGAATGTGATAATGACATAAATCAGTCTTCAAGTAGGTTCAATGAACATAGTTGTTTACGAAACTTTACCCGGCACAGCGAGAGGAGCTGACTACTGTTACAAGTGTAGACGTAAAGTTCTGCTAGTCTGAGAAGTTTAGCTGATGTGGAATACATGCAATTAAAATTTACATGCAATTCATTTATAATAGTTTGATATGTGAGGTTACAGTTCATAACGAAAATAACTTTTGTAACAGTTGTAGATGTCTTGGACTGAACGCCAGGGCAATTTATTGGACGACTCTCAATGTCCCAATACTATGTAATAATCCCAAGTAACAAAATTATTTTTTTAATGCGCATGAAGTATTCTTCAACACCTGTGCTTTAAAACCATGCATAAACCAAATTGCTCTGCATAACGACATCAACTCAACCATAAACCCGCCATAAGACCAAAGAGGTCCATCCTAAGATGCTCTTGGAGAGTTGCTTTTAAATTTCTCTTAAAACTTGTTGTACTTCCCAAGTTGTCCTCAAGGCGAATTGCTCTCTCCTTGTAGAATTCTTCAAGTGCACGATAAAACGAAAATAAATTTGTCAATGTTGTTGCTGATGCAGCTTTTATGTCGACAGAAAAGTTTGATGAAATAAATTGAAAAAAAAAAGCACAATAAAAATGACACATAATTGTACATAATTGGCATTAATTTATTACACAAATTGGAAATATTTCCGTGGTGTAACAAGGATGCCAAATGCCAAGCAAAATTCATCGTATATATGTTGCAAGATACTTCCAAAAATTGCAACGCGCTTCCATTATAATGCATCAATAAAATATTTAAATATATTATTCCTGGTCATGAGAACATTGTTCATGAGCATTCTCAACATGGCTTCCATTGAAATCTAGACCGGTGGTCGGTCCATTATCGATGGTTTTAATCAACATCACCATAAGATCGTCTTAAACTTCTTTCAACTCATGCCAGAGCTATAAGCATAACTCAAGAATACTAGGATTTATAACGTTCTCAATGCAGCCTGGTTGGCCTCCATCAAAAACGTCTTAATTTTATTTCATCTTAAGCAAGGGTGAGAAGTATTTCTCAAGAGTACTCAGGTTTATAACGTTCTTGATGTAGGTTTATGCAAACTCCGTCGAGAACGTAATAAATCATGTAAGCCAAATTGTAAACAAACAATACATTTTCGTACCGCGGTGGATTTTGTGAATCTCGTCCGATTAATTTTATCATCAGCCCGGTACCGTTGCCAACCAGGCAGACCTTTCTCGCTAACCGGCCTTGATGCGGTGCAGTGCCTCATTCCTCCGGTCAGCATTTCCAACAGGTAAGTAATTGTTGATTTTAAAGATCGATTATTGGAACCCGAATTGCACGGGAATCGACGTCCTGGATGACCAAACCCACCTCATTTCGGATGCTGCAACCGGAGGAACTTTGCACTGCACCGCACCGCGTCGCGGTTGGGTTTTCGGGTAGGTGTTCTTGATTGGCAGCAATAATGGAACGATGAGAATCAAAATCTGATGCTTGAGTTTTTTATTGTATTTTTCATGTACCAAACTGTTCTTATGCGAGAACAGTTGCTCTTGATCAAGAATGGATAATTGAAGTTAGCAACAAAAGCCTTATAAAACTGAAAATAAGTTCAACAGTTCTTGTTGTGTTTATGGTTTTATGAACTGAGTCTCAAGTATGGGCTGCAAAACGGTGAGTCGATAAGGAGAGCGTCCAATATAGCTCTGGTCCTCACAAGTTCCTACCTCATGCTTCCACGGGTCAAGCGATGACAAAGACCGCCAGCTAAGAGTTGTGTGCTTAGCTGGTAGTGCAGCCTGGGCACTGTTGTCCTTCTGACTTCAGCTAGATTGAGGAGGTACGATCCGAGTGTCTGTTCACCAAGGAGGTGCGGCTCAAACAGCGTCTGTTCTGGCATCCAGCGGCTGAGTAAGAAACGCTGCACCACGCCCAGCTAGATCCAAGGTGGTAGCCCCATCAGCGTGGTCGTCCCAGTGTTGGTTGGGACGTTAAACAGAACTGGCACGATGGCCCTCCGGCGAGACAGGAGTGTTGGCGTAGGCCCAATAAGCCACCCGTAAAAATCCCCATTGCGAATAACATAGGAGAAAATACGACTCGATACAATCGGCAAAGACCCACGCGACGAAATAAGGACTACGATTGGAAACTTGGAACATGGAATTGCAAGTCACTAGGTTTCGCAGGATGTGACAGGATAATCTACGACGAACTACATCCCCGCAACTTCGACATCGTGGCGTTGCAGGAACTTTGTTGGACTGGACAGAAAGTGTGGAAAAGCGGGCATCGAGCGGCTACCTTCTCACCCAAAACAGAGAAATAAGCGCGCTGGCGCTCACGGCATTTTGTGCACGGAACATGCATGCAATGTGCGCGAAACGTGCTTATCCAACAGCGCACAAACGCTCATGGATGGTAAACTCCATACATGCGCCAAAAATATAGTATCACGATACATGACCCAGTATGAACTGCTCGATTACCGAACTTGAACCACGAAGCACGCATACACATACTGTACGGGAATAAGAAACAGTTTTCATACTGTATGAGCATTGCTTCTGTATGTGTGAACCAGCTGTGCAATCGATGCAATCAGTTTGTTTTCTAATTGCTTCGGTTGTGCAGTTACTTTGGAGGTCGGGAGATTGTCCGGCTTGTGTTGAGATCGTTCGGTTCCGCGGGTGTCCAGTGTCCCGGTGATTCCCGGATCATCAGATTCGTTCGTCATAAAGTGATATGATATGTGACCCGGATTCGAAACACAGCGTGTGCGCGAGCGAAAAGTGCTTCTGAAAAATTTGGCCACATCAGCAGCCCATTTAATCGGTGCGCGAAGCGTAGAATTATTTATTAGTTAAAATATACAGAAAAAAAAATAACAATCGGTGCGTGGCTGGTCTTGGGCTGCGCGCGGGGTGAAAAAAGAATCATTCGGTGTGATGTTTAGTGTATGAAATTTTGAAATGCTGTGAGACTAGTGATAAAGTTTCTTCGAAACTCCATAAGTTCCCTCTTGGCCGGAGTGAATCCGCCCGGTGGTGGCAGTTCGGAACGGCCGTCGACCTGGAAAGGCATTACCGTCGGCCACGGTTGAATAAGGAATATTTTCTGAATGTACGGTTTGCCAATCGGTTCTTGTGGAACCGTTGTTCCTCTCATGCCAGCACTGGTTCTGTTGAAGCTGTATCAGCGGAACGACCAAGAAGAATGGCTACAATTGACCGTGCTAGAGGAAACGCGGTGCCGATTTTTTTCTGGATGCGCCATCGAGTGGAACGATGTATTAAAAATAAAAAGGTAAGTACATTCAAGTTGCGTTGTCGATGCGATCATATAAAGATATACCGCACCCATCTCGTGAAAAACGCAGTTTTTAATGGTTTATGGTGTCATTCTAATTCATGATATTTTTGTTGTTGGGGTTTGGCTTTTTTTGGCGTGAGGGGCTGCTGCCTCATATACGCCAATCCACTTTTTTGTCGCTAGTAGACTGCTCATGATATTTTGTTACAAAGGCTGATGGACATAAGCAAATCACGGATTTTTCTTAGGATTTCCGGTGCCAACTGGGAATTCACTGATTTTTTTTATAAATTTTTGTTGTAAAAGCTGGTTTTCGAAATACATTTTAAGAATTTCTGATGCCAACTGTTAATTCACAGTTTATTTTTAGAATTCTTGCGGCAATGCCTGATCCTCAGAATATTTTATGAGGCTTTCTGGTGCTAACTGGGAATTCACTGATTTTTTTGTAAATCTTTGTAGTAATAGCTGATTTTCGGAATAAATTTCAAGGATTTCAGGTGCCAACTGTTAATTTGTAGATTATTTTTAGAATCCTTGCGGTAATGGCTGACCTTCAGAATACATTTTAAGGATTTCTGATGCCAACTGGGGATTTTCTGATTTTTTATATTTTTTTGTGATAATATGTAGCTGATTTTTGGAATAAATTTCAAGGATTTCTGATGCCACCTGGGAATTCACTGATTTGTTTTATAAATCTTTGTGGTAATAGCTGATTTTCGAAATATATTTTCAGGTTTACTGGTGTCAACTATTAATTCACAGATCATTTTTAGAATCCTTGCGGCAATGGCTGATCCTCGGAATATATTTCAAGGGTTTCTGGTGCCAACTGTTAATTGACAGATTATTTACTATTTATTATTATTATTTATTATGTTATTTAAGAAATAATTATTTTTATAATTTTTGCAATAATGGCTGATAATCGGAATATATTTCAAAGATTTCTGGTGTCAACTGTTAATTCACAGATTGTTCAAGAATCCTTGCGGCAATGGCTAATCTTCAGAATACATTATAAGAATTTGTGGTGCCAACTGAGAATTCACTTTTTTTAATAAATCTTTGTGGTAAAAGCTGATTTTTGGAATACATTTTAAGGATTTCTGGTGCCAACTGGAAATTTACATATTTTTTATAATTTTTTTGTGATAATAGCTGATTTTTGGAATACATTTCTAGGATTTCTGGTGCCAACTGGAATGAACTGATTTTTGTTATAAATCTTTGTTGAAATAGCTGATTTTCGGAATACATTTTAAGGATTTCTGATGCCTACTGGGGATTCACTGATTTTTATTTATAAATTTTTGTGGTAAAAGCTGGTTTTCGAAATACATTTTAAGAATTTCTGATGCCAACTGTTAATTTACAAATTATTTTTAGAATCCTTGCGGCAATGGCTGATCCTCAGAATACATTTTGAGAATTTCTGGTGCCAACTGGAAATTTACTGATTTTTACATTTTTTGTGGTAATAACAGATTTTTGGTACAAATTTCAATGATTTCTGTTGTCAACTGGAATTAACTGATATTTTTTATAATTCTTTGTGGTAATAGCTGACCCTCAGAATACATTTTAAGGATTTCTGGTGCCAACTGGGAATTTTTCGATTTTTTTTATAATTTTTTTGTGATAATATGTAGCTGATTTTTGGAATGAATTTTAAGGATTTCTGATGCCACCTGGGAATTCACTGATTTTTTTTATAAATCTTTGTGGTAATAGCTGATTTTCGGAATATATTTTCAGGTTTACTAATGTCAACTGTTAAATCACAGATTATTTTTAGAATCCTTGCGGCTATGGCTGATCCTCGGAATATATTTCAAGGGTTTCTGGTGCCAACTGTTAATTCAGAGATTATTTAAGAATCCTTGCGGCAATGGCTAATCTCCAGAAAAAATTTTGAGAATTTCTGATGCCAACTGAGAATTCACTGTTTTTTAATAAATCTTTGTGGTAAAAGCTGATTTTTGGAATACATTAGAAGGATTTCTGGTGCCAACTGGAATGAACTGATTTTTTTCTATAAATCGTTATGGAAATAGCTGATTTTCGGAGAACATTTTAAGGATTTCTGATGCCTACTGGGAATTCACTGATTTTTTTTATGAATATTTGTGGTTATAACTGATTTTCGGAATACGTTTTAAGGATTTCTGGTGCCAATTGTTAATTTACAGATTATTTATTATTTATTATTATTATTTATTATGTTATTTTAGAAATAATTATTTTTATAATTTTTGCAACTATGACTGATAATCGGAATATATTTCAAAGATTTTTGGAGTCAACTGTTAATTCACAGATTGTTTAAGAATCCTTGCGGCAATGGCTAATCTCCAGAATGTATTTTAAGAATTTCCGGTGCCAACTGAGAATTCACTGTTTTTAATAAATCTTTGTGGTAAAAGCTGATTTTTGGAATACATTTTAAGGATGTATTACATTTTTTAAATAATTTTTTGTGATAATAGCTGATTTTTGGAATAAATTTCAAGGATTTCTGGTGCCAACTGAAATGAACTGTTTTTTTTTTATAAATCTTTGTGGAAATAGCTGATTTTCGGAATACTTTTTAAGGATTTCTGATGCCTACTGGGAATTCACTGATTTTTTTTATGAATATTTGTGGTTATACCTGATTTTCGGAATACGTTTTAAGGGTTTCAGGTGCCAACTGGGAATTCACCGATTTTTTTTGTAAGTCTTTGTGGTAATAGCTGATTTTCGGAATATGTATATTTTCAGATTTACTGGTGCCAACTCTTAATTCACAGATTATTTTCAGAATCCTTGTGGCAATGGCTGATCCTCGGAATATATTTTAAGGATTTCTGGTGCCAATTGTTAATTTACAGATTATTTATTATTTATTATTATTATTTATTATGTTATTTTAGAAATAATTTTTTTTTATAATTTTTGCAACAATGACTGATAATCGGAATATATTTCAAAGATTTTTGGTGTCAACTTTTAATTTGTAGATTATTTTTAGAATCCATGCGGCAATGACTGACCCTCAGAATACATTTTAAAGATTTCTGTTGCCAACTGGGAATTTTTCGATTTTTTTTTATAATTTTTTGTGATAATAGCTGATTTTTGGAATACATTTTAAGGATTTCTGGTGCTAACTGGGAATTCACTGATTTTTTTTGTAAGTCTTTGTGGTAATAGCTGATTTTCGGAATAAATTTCAAGGATTCCTGGTGCCATCTGTTTTTTCACAGATTTTTAGAATCCTTGCGGCAATGGCTGATCCTCGAAATATATTTTAAAGATTTCTGGTGCCAACTGGGAATTAACTGATTTATTTATAATTTCTTTGTGATAATAGCTGATTTTTTTGGAATAAACTTCAAGGATTTCTGGTGCCAACCGGAATTAACTGATTTTTTATAAATCTTTGTTTTAACAGCTGATTTTCGGAATACATTTCAAGGATTTCTGATGCCAACTGTTAATCCACAGGTTATTTAAGAATCCTTTCGGCAATGGCTGATCCTCGGAATATATTTTAAGGATTTCTGGTGCCAACTGGGACTTCACTGATTTTTTTTGTAAATCTTTGTGGTAATAGCTGATTTTCGGAATAAATTTTAAGGATTTCTGAAGCCAACTGGGAGTTAACTATTTTTGGAATAAATTTCAAGGATTTCTGGTGCCAACTGGAATGATTTTTTTATGAATCATTGTGGAAAAAGCTGATTTTCGGAATAAATTTCAAGGATTTCTGGTGTCAACTGTTAATTTGTAGATTATTTTTAGAATCCTTGCGGCAATGACTGACCCTCAGAATACATATTAAGGATTTCCGGTGCCAACTGAGAAATTTCTGATTTTTTATAATTTTTTGGAATAAATTTCAAGGATTTCTGGTGCCAACTGTTAATTTGCCGATTATTTATTATTATTATTTATTATAATATTTTAAAAATAATTATTTTTATAATTCTTGCGACAATCGGTATATAGACATCGGTATATAGACAATGGCTGACAATCGAATATATTTTAAGGATTTACTATTTTTTATCTTGGTGGTAATAGCTGTTTTTCGGTAGGGTCTCCAATTAGCCTAGTGGTTAAGGCTATGGATCGCCAATCCGGAGACGGCGGGTTCGATTCCCGTTCCAGTCGGGAAAATTTTCTCGACTCCCTGGGCATAATGTATCATTGTGCTTGCCTCACAATATACAAATTCATGCAATGGCAGGCAAAGAAAGCCCTTCAATTAATAACTGTGGAAGTGCTCAAAGAACACTAAGTTGAAGTGAGGCAGGCCAAGTCCCAGTGGGACGTAGAGCCATAATGAAGAAGAAGAAGCTGTTTTTCGGAATATATTTTAAGGATTTCTGGTGCCACCTAGGAATTCACTGATTTTTTTATAAAGTTTTGTGGTTAAAGCTGATTTTCGGAATACATTTTAAGGATTTTCAATGCCAACTGGGAATTCACTGAGTTTATTCTTGCGACAATGGCTGATCCTCGGAATACATTTAAAAGATTTCTGGTGCCAACTGGGAGAAATCATGGAGGAATCTCTGGATGAATTTCTGGATGATTCCCTGGAAGAATTTCTGGAAGCATCCCTAAAAACATTCTTGGACAAATTCCTGGACGAAACCCTGGAGGCAGCTCTGAAAAAAAATTTTGAGCTATCCCTGAAGAAATTCCTGAAGAAATTCTTGGAGAAACTCCTGAAAGAATGTCTGGAGAAATTTTCGAAGGATTCTCGGGAAAAAATCCTGGAGGAATCCCTGGAGAAGATCTTGGAAGAATCCCTGGAGAAGTTCGTGGTGGAATCCCTGGAAAAATTCCTGGAAGTATTGCTGGGGAAATTTCTGGAGGAATTCCTTGAGAAATTCCTGGAGGAATCCCTAGTGGTATTTTTTGAGGAATTCTTGCAGGAATCTTTGGAGGAATCTTCGATGGAATTCCTGGAGGAATCCCTGGAGAAATTCCTGGAGGAACCCATGGAGAAATTCCTGGAGGAATCCCTGGAGAAATTCCTGGAGGAATCCATGGAGAAATTCCTGGAGGAATCTTAAAGACGAACCCGCCAAGGGCTGAAAGTCTCTTTTATAAAGACAAATCAATCAATCAATCTGGAGGAATCACTGAAGAAATTCCTGGAGGAAGCCCTAGAAAAATTGCTGGAAGAATCCCTGGAGAAATGCCTGGAGGAATCCTGGAGGAATCCATGAAGAAATTCCTGGAGGAATATCTGGAGAAATTCCTGGAGGTATTCCTGGAGAAATTCCTGGAGGAATCCCTGGAGAATTTTTTGGAGGAATCCTCGAAAAAAAATTACTGGAGGTATCCCTGGAGAAATTCTTGGAGGAATCCCTGGAGAAATTCCTGGAGGAATCCTTGAAAAAAAAAATACTGGAGGTATCCCTGAAGAAATTCCTGGAGGAATCTCTGGGGAAATTTCTGGAAGAATCCCTGGAGAAATTCCTGGAGTAATCCATGAAGAAATTCCTGGAAGAGTCACTGCACTGCAAATTTTGTTTACTGGTATTCAGCAAACTTTGCTGATTTTTTTTTTTGTGCTGATTTCATTCAGCAATACGAATTTACTGAACATCAGCAATTATTTTCCAACTTGCTGAACCATCCAGCAACTTTGACAGTTGATCAGCAACGTTGTGCTGAAATTCAGCAAAAACTTTGCTGAAATTCAGCAATTCAGTTTGCTGATTTTTTTTTGGAAGCGTTTCAATAAATTTGGTGTATGGAGAAATTCCTAGAGGAAACCCAGGAGGGATCCCTGAAGAAATTCCTGAAGGAAATCCTGGAGAAATTCCTGAAGGTTTTTCTGGAGAAATTCCTGAGAAATTCCTGGAAAAATCCCTGGAGGAGTCTCTGTAAACATTCCTGAAGGATATCTTGGAGAAATTCCTAGGGGAATGCCAGGAGAAATTCCTGGAGGAATCCCTGGTGCAATTCCTGGAGAGATCTCTACAGATATTCCTGGAGGAATCCATGAAAAATTTCTTGAAGGAATCCTGGTGGTATTCCTGTAGGAATCTTTGGAGGAATTCTTGTACATATTTGTAGATATCCCTGGAGAAATTCCTGGAGGAATTCCTGGAGAAATTCCTGGAGGAATCCTTGCAAAAAAATTACTGGAGGTATCCCTGGAGAAATTCTTGGAGGAATCCCTGGAGGAATCCTTGAAAAAAATCACTGGAGGTATCCCTGGAGATATTCCTGGAGGAATCCCTGAAGAAATTCCTGGAGGAATCCCTGGAGAATTTCCTGGAGGAATCCCTGGAGAAATTCCTGGAAGAATCCATGAAAAAATTTCTGAAAGAGTCACTGGAGAAATTCCTGGAGGAATCCCTGGAGAAATTCCTCGAGGAATCCATGGAGAAATTCCTGGAGAAATCTTAAGAGACGAACCAGCCAAGGGCTGAAAGTCTCTTTCATAAAAACAAATCATTCAATCAATCTGGAGGAATCCATGCAGAAATTCCTGGTGGAATCCCTGTAGAAATTCCTGGAGGAATCCCTGGAGGAATCTCTGGAGAAATTCCTGCAAAATCACTTGAGAAATTGCTGGACGAATCCCTAGGGAAAATCCTGGAGGTATCCCTGGAGAAATTCCAGGAGGAAACCCTGAAGAAATCCCTGGCGAAATTCCTGGAGAAATTTCTAAAGAAATTCCTGGAGGAATCCCTTGAGATATTCCTGGAGAAATTCGTGAAGGAATCCCTGGAGAAGTTGTTGGTGTAAGCCCTGGAAAAACTTTTGGAGGAATCCCTGAAAAAATTCCTGAAGGAGGAATCCTGGAAAATTCTGGAGGAATCCTTGGAGAAATTCCTGGAGGAATCCCTGGAGAAATCCTTGGAGAGATCCCTTAAGAAATCTTTTTTGAAATTCCTCTAGGAACCGTTGAGAAATTACTGAAGATATCCCTAACTACATTTCTGGGGGAATCATTGAAGGAATTTCTTTAGAAAATTGCTGGAGGAATCTTTGAAGGAATTCCAGGAGAAAACCCTGAAGAAAATTCCTAAGGAACGCCCGTGGAAATTCCTGAAAGAATTCCAGGAAGAATCCCGGGAGGTTTTAGTGGAGGAATGCCTGGAGGAATCCCCGGAGGAATCCCCGGAGGATTTCCTACAAGAATCCCTGGAGGTATTTTGGAGGTATTTTCGGAAGATTTCGTGGAGGAATCCGTGGAGAAGTTCTACGGGGAATCACTGGAGAAATTTCTGAAGGAATCCCTGGAGAAATTCTTGCGGAAAGCCCTGGAGGAATCCCTGGAGAAATTCCCGAAGGAATTCCTGGAGGAATCCCTAGAAGAATCAATGGGGGAATCCACGGAGAAGTAGCCCTGGAAGAATCCCAGGAGATAATTCTGGAGAAATCCCTCTAGAAATTCCTGGAGGAACCCCTGGAGAAATTCCTGGAGAAATCCATGAAGAAATTTCTGGAAAAGTCACTGGAGAAATTCTTAGAGAACCCTGGAGGGATCCCTGGAGAAATTCCTGGAGCAATCCCTGGAGAAATTCCTGGAGAAATTTCTGAAGGAATCTCTGGAGAAATTCCTGGAAAAATCCCTGGAGAAATTTCTGGAGGAATCTCTGGAGAAATCCCTGGAAAAATTCCTAGAGGAATGCCTGGAGAAATTCCTGGAGGAATCCATGGAGAAATTTCTGTAGGAGTCCCTGGAGAAATTCCTGGAGGAATCCCTGGAGAAATTGCTGGAAGAATCGCTCAAGAAATTCCTGGAGGAAACCCTGGAAGAATCCCTGGAGAAATTCCTGGAGGAATCCATGGAGAATTTCCTGGAGGTATCCCTGGAGAAAATCCTGGAGGAATCCCTGGAGAAATTCCTGGAGGAATACCTGGAGAAATTCCTGGAGGAATCCTGGAGGAATCCATGGAGAATTTCCTGGAGGAATCCATGGAGAAATTCCTGGAGGAATCCATGGAGAAATTCCTGGATGTGTTCCTGGAGAAATTCCTGGAGGAATCCATGGAGAAATTCCTGGAAGAATCGCTGGAGAAATTCCTTGAGGAAACCCTGGAAGAATCCCTGGAGGAATCCAAGGAGAAATTCCTGGATGAATCCCTGGAGAAATGCATGGAGGTATCCCTGGAAAAATTCCTGGAGGAATCCCTGGGAATATTCCTGGAGGAATTCTTGAAAAAAATACTGGAGGTATTACTGGAGACATTCCTGGAGGAATCCCTGAAGAAATTCCTGGAGGAATCCCTGGAGAAATTCCTGGAGGTATCCCTGGAGAAATTTCTGGAGGAATCCCTGGAGAAATTCCAGGAGGATTTCTTGGAGAAGTTCCTAGAGGAATCCCTGGAGAAATTCCTGGAGGAATGCCTGGAGAAATTCCTGGATGAATTCCTGGAGAAATTCCTGGAGGAATACCTGGAGGAATCCCTGGAGAAATTCCTGGAGGAATCCATGGAGAAATTCCTGGAGGTATCCGTGGAGAAATTCCTGGAGGAATCCCTGGAGAAATTCCTGGATGAATCCCTGGAGAAATTCCTGGAGGAATCCCTAAAGAAATTTCTGGAGGTATCCCTTTAGAAATTCCTGGAATTCCCTAGAAAAATTGCTGGAAGAATCCCTGCAGAAATTCACGGAGGAATCCCTGGAGAAATACCTGGATGAATCCTGAAGAAATCCATGGAGAAATTCCTGAAGGAATCCCTGGAGAAATTCCTGGAGGAATCCCTGGAGAAATTCCTGGAGGCATCCCCGGAGAAATTCCTGGAGGAATCCCTGGAAAAATTCCTGGAGGAATCCCTGGAGAAATTTCTGGAGGAATATTTGGAGAAATCCCTGGAAAAATTCCTAGAGGAATGCCTGGAGAAATTCCTGGAGGAATCCATGGAGAAATTTCTGTAGGAGTCCCTGGAGAAATTCCTGGAGGAATCCCTGGAGAAATTGCTGGAAGAATCGCTCAAGAAATTCCTGGAGGAAACCCTGGAAGAATCCCTGGAGAAATTCCTGGAGGAATCCATGGAGAATTTCCTGGAGGTATCCCTGGAGAAAATCCTGGAGGAATCCCTGGAGAAATTCCTGGAGGAATACCTGGAGAAATTCCTGGAGGAATCCTGGAGGAATCCATGGAGAAATTCGTGGAGGAATCCATGGAGAAATTCCTGGATGTGTCCCTGGAGAAATTCCTGGAGGAATCCCTGGAGAAATTCCTGGAAGAATCGCTGGAAATATTCCTGAGGAAACCCTGGAAGAATCCCTGGAGGAATCCAAAGAGAAATTCCTGGATGAATCCCTGGAGAAATGCATGGAGGTATCCCTGGAAAAATTCCTGGAGGAATCCCTGGAGATATTCCTGGAGGAATTTATGCAAAAATTACTGGAGGTATTACTGGAGACATTCCTGGAGGAATCCCTGGAGAAATTCCTGGTGGAATCCCTGGAGAAATTCCTGGAGGTATCCCTGGAGAAATTTCTGGAGGAATCCCTGGAGAAATTCCAGGAGGATTTCTTGGAGAAGTTCCTAGATTAATCCCTGGAGAAATTCCTGGAGGAATGCCTGTAGAAATTCCTGGATGAATTCCTGGAGAAATTCCTGGAGGAATCCATGGAGAAATTTCTGGAGGTATCCGCGGAGAAATTCCTGGAGGAATCCCTGGAGAAATTCCTGGATGAATCCGTGGAGAAATTCCTGGAGGAATACCTGGAGGAATCCCTAAAGAAATTCCTGGAGGTGTCCCTTTAGAAACTCCTGGAACTCCCTGCAGAAATTTACGGAGGAATCCCTGGAGAAATGCCTGGATGAATCCTGAAGAAATCCATGGAGAAATTCCTGAAGGAATCCCTGGAGAAATTCCTGGAGGTATCCCTGGAGAAATTCCTGGAGGAATCCCTGGAGAAATTCCTGGAGGCATCCCCGGAGAAATTCCTGGAGGAATCCCTGGAAAAATTCCTGGAGGAATCCCTGGAGAAATTCCTGGAGGAATCCCTAGAAAAATTGCTGGAAGAATCCCTGCAGAAATTTGTGGATTAATCCCTGGCGAAATGCCTGGAAAAATCCTGGAGGAATCCATGGAAAAATTCCTGGAGAAATTCCTGGAGGAATCCCTGGAGAAATTCCTGGAGGAATCCCAGGAAAAATTCCTGAAGGAATTCTCGGAGGAATCCCTGGAGAAATTCCTGGAGGAATCTCTAGAAAAATTGCTGGAAGAATCCCTGCAGAAATTTGTGGAGGAATCCCTGGAGAAATGCATGGATGAATCCATGGAGAAATTCCTGGAGAAATCCCTGGAGAAATTCCTGGAGGTATCCTTGGAGAAATTCCTGGAGGAATCCCTGGAGAAATTCCTGGAGGAATCCCTGGAGAAATGCCTAGAGGAATTCATGGAAAAATTCCAGGAGGAATCCCTGGAAAAATTCCTGGAGGAATCCCTGGAGAAATTTCTGGAGGAATCCTTGCAGAAATTTGTGGAAAAATCCCTGGAAAAATGCATGGAGGAATCCATGGAGAAATTCCTGGAGGTATCCTTGGAGAAATTCCTGGAGGAATTCCTGAAGAAGTTCCTGAAGGAATCTCTGACGAATTTCTTGGAGAAATTCATACCCTTCAGAAATTTCTGGAGGAATTCCTGGAGGCATCCTTGGAGGAATATCTTGAGAAATCCCTGGAGAAATTGCAGAATTTCTTTGAGGTAATCCTGGAGGAATGCCTGGAAGAATTCCTGTAGAAATCCTTGGAAAAAATCCTGGAGCAACCCTGGAGAAAATCCTAACGGATGCGTGGAGGAATTCTTGGAGAAATCCCTGGAGGAATTCCTGGAAGAGTCTCTTGGGGAATACCTGTAGGAATTCCTAGAGAAATTCCTGGAGGAATCCTTGGAGTAATCCCAGAAAAAACTCTTGGAGGAATCCCTGAAGATAATACTGGTGGAATCCCTGGAGAAAATCCTGGAGAAATTCCTGGACGAATTCCTGGAGGAATCTCTGAAGCAATACCTAGAGGAATCCCTCGAAGAATCGCTGGAGGAATCCCTGGAGGATTCCCTGGAGGAATTCCTGGAGGTATCCCTGGAGAAATTTCTGGAGGAATCCCTGGAGGGATTCTTGGAGAAATCCCTGGCGAAATTTCTGAAGGATTCCCTTGGGTAATACCTGGAGGCATGTCTAGGAGAATTTCTGGAGGAATCCCTAGAGGAATACTTAGAAGAATTCCTGGAGGAATTGTAGAAGAATTCTTGGAGGAATCCCTGGGGGGATATCTGGAGGAATTCTTGTAAGAATACTTCGGGGAATCTCTAGAGGAATTCCTTAAGAAATTCCTGGGGGAATCCCTGAAGGAATTTCCGGAGGAATCCCTGGAAAAATTCTTGGAGGAATCCCTGAATGAATTCATGGGGGAAGCCCTGGTGGAATCCTTGGAGAAATTCCTAGTGTAAATGCTAGAAAATTTCCTTAAGGAATTCCCGAAGATATCCCTGGAAGTAGCTCTGGAGGAATCCCATGAGAAATTCCTGGAGGAATCCCTGGAGATATTCCTGAGGGAATCCCTTAGAAAATACCAGGAGGAATTCATGGGAGAAGCCCTGGTAGAATCCCCGGAGAAATTCCTAGTGGAAATCCTGGAAAAAAATCCAGGATACCTCTGAAGCAGTCCCTGGAGGAATTCTGGGGGAAAGCCCTGGGGAAATTCCTGGAGAAATTCCTTGAGAAATTCCTGGAGGAATCCATGGAGAAATTCTTGGAGGAATCGCTGGAGAAATTCTACTTGGATGAATCTAGAAGAACTCCTGGCGGAATCCCTGGAGGGATACTTAGAGGAATTTTTGGAGAAATCCCTGGAGGAATTCTTGGGGGAATCTCTGGGGGCATACCTTGAGGAATTCGTGTAGGAATTCCTAGAGGAATTCCTGAACGAATCCCTGGAGGAATTTCAGGAGAAAACTCTGGGTAAATTACTGGAGGAACCCCTGGAGAAATTACTGGAGAAACCACTGATAAAATTCCTAGCGGAATCCCTGACGATATCCCTGAGGAAATTCATGGAGGAATTCCTGGAGAAATACTGGAGGAATCCCAGGAGAAATTCCTGGAGGATTATTATTATTTATCTAAAAATTTCTGAAGGATCCCTGGAGAAATTCCTGGAGGAATCCCTGTAGAAATTTCTAGAGGAATCCCTGGAGAAATTACTGGAGGAACCCCTGGAGAAATTCCTGGCGGAATCCCTGAAGAAATTCCTGGAGGAACCCCTGGAGAAATACTGGAGGAGTCCCTGGAGAAATTACTGGAGGAACCACTGGAGAATTTCCTGGCGGAATCCCTGGAGAATTTCCTGGAGGGATTCCTGGAGAAATACTGGAGGAATCCCTGGAGAAATTCCTAGAGGAATCCCTGGAGAAATTCCTGGAGGAATCTCTGGATAAATTTCTGGAGGAATCCCTGGAGAAATTACTAGAGGAACCCCTGGAGAAATTCCTGGCGGAATCCCTGAAGAAATTCCTGGAGGAATCCCTGAAGAAATACTGGAGGAACCACTGGAGGAATTCCTGGAGGCATTCCTGGAGAAATTCCTGGAGGAACCCCTGGATAAATTTCTGGAGGAATCCCTGGAGAAATTAATGGAGGAACCCCTGGGGAAATTCCTGGCGGAATCCCTGAGGAAATTCCTGGGGAAATTCCTGGAAAAAGACTGGAGGAATCCCTGGAGAAATTACTGGAGGAACCACTGGAGAAATTCCTGGCGGAATCCCTGAAGAAATTCTAGGAGGAATTCCTGGAGAAATACTGGAGGAATCCCTGGAGAAATTCCTGAAGGAATCCCTGGAGAAATTCCTGGAGGAATCCCTGTAGAAATTCCTGGAGGAATTCCAAGAGAAATACTGGAGGAATCCCTGGAGAAATTCCTGGAGGATTCCCTGGAGAAATTCCTGGAGGAATCCCTGGAGAAATACTGGAGGAACCACTGGAGAAATTCCTGGCGGAATCCCTGGAAGAATTCCTGGAGGAATTCCTTGAGAAATACCGGAGGAATTCCTGGACAAATTCCTGGAGGAATCCCTGGAGAAATGACTAGAGGAACCACTGGAGAAATTCCTGGCGGAATCCCTGAAGAAATTCCTGGAGGAATTCCCGGAGAAATACTGGTGGAATCCCTGTAGAAATTACTGGAGGAACCACTGGAGAAATTCCTTTTGGAATCCCTGACGAAATTCCTGGAGGAATTCCTGGAGAAAAACTGGATGAATCCCTGGAGAAATTCATGGAGGAATCCCTAGAGAAATTCCTGGCGGAATCCCTGGAGAAATTACTGGAGGAACCCCTGGAGAAATTACTAGAGGAACCACTTGAGAAATTCCTGGCGGAATCCCTGAGGAAATTCCTGGAGGAATTCCTGGAGAAATACTGGAGGAATCCCTGGAGAAATTCCTGGAGGAATCCCTGGAGAAATTTCTGGAGGAATCCCTGGAGAAATTTCTGGAGGAATCTCTGGAGAAATTTCTGGAGGAATCTCTGGAGAAATTACTGGAGGAACCCCTGGAGAAATTCCTGGCGGAATCCCTGAGGAAATTCCTGGAGAAATACTGGAGGAATCCCTGGAGAAATTCCTGGAGGAATCCCTGGAGAAATTCCTGGAGGAATCCCTGTAGAAATTTCTGGAGCAATCCTTGGGTAAATTACTGGAGAAACCCCTGGAGAAATTCCTGGCGGAATTCCTGAGGAAATTTCTGGAGGAATTCCTGGAGAAATACTGGAGGAATCCCTGGAGAAATTCCTGGCGGAATCCCTGAAGAAATTCTAGGAGAAATTCCTGGAGAAATTCTGGAGGAATCCCTGGAGAAATTCCTGGAGGAATTTCTGGAGAAATACTGGAGGAATCCCTGGAGATGTTCCTGGCGGAATTCCTGAGGAAATTCCTGGAGGAATTCCTGGAGAATTTCTGGAGGAATCCCTGGAGAAATTCCTGGCGGAATCCCTGAAGAAATTCTAGGAGAAATTCCTGGAGAAATTCTGGAGGAATCCCTGGAGAAATTCCTGGAGGAATTTCTGGAGAAATACTGGAGGAATCCCTGGAGATGTTCCTGGAGGAATCCCTGGAGAAATTCCTGGAGGAATCCCTGGAGAAATACTGGAGGAACCACTGGAGAAATTCCTGGCGGAATCCCTGGAGGAATTCCTGGAGGAATTCCTGGAGAAATTCCTGGAGGAACCCCTGGATAAATTTCTGGAGGAATCCCTGGAGAAATTAATGGAGGAACCCCTGGAGAAATTCCTGGCGGAATCCCTGAGGAAATTCCTGGGGAAATTCCTGGAGAAAGACTGGAGGAATCCCTGGAGAAATTACTGGAGGAACCACTGGAGAAATTCCTGGCAGAATCCCTGAAGAAATTCTAGGAGGAATCCCTGGAGAAATACTGGAGGAATCCCTGGAGAAATTTCTGGAGGAATCCCTGGAGAAATTCCTGGAGGAATCCCTGGAGAAATTCCTGGAGGAATCCCTGGAGAAATTCCCGGAGGAATTTCTGGAGAAATACTGGAGGAATCCCTGGAGAAATTCCTGGAGGAATCCCTGGAGAAATTCCTGGAGGAATCCCTGGAGAAATACTGGAGGAACCACTGGAGAAATTCCTGGCGGAATCCCTGGAAGAATTCCTGGAGGAATTCCTGGAGAAATTCCTGGCGGAATCCCTGGAGAAATTTCTGGAGGAATCCCTGGAGAAATTACTGGAGGAACCCTCGGATAAATTCCTGACGGAATCCCTGAGGAAATTCCTGGGGAAATTCTTGGAGAAAGTCTGGAGGAATCCCTGGAGAAATTCTTGGATAAATCCCTGGAGAAATACTGGAGAAATTCCTGGCTACATCCCTGAAAAAAATCGTGGTGGAATTCCCAGAGAAATACTGGAGGAACCACTGAAGAAATTCCTGGAGAAATACTGGAGGAATCCCTGGATAAATTCCTGGAGGAATCCCTGGAGAAATTACTGGAGGAACCACTGGAGAAATTCCTGGAGAAATACTGGAGGAATCCCTGGATAAATTCCTGGAGGAATCCCTGGAGAAATTACTGGAGGAATCCCTGGAGAAATTACTGGAGGAACCCCTGGAGAAATTCCTGGCGGAATCCCTGAGAAAATTCCTGGAGGAGTTCCTGGAGAAAGACTGGCGGAATCCCTGAAGAAATTGCTGGAGGAATTCCTGGAGAAATACTGGAGGAATTCCTGGAGAAATTCCTGGAGAAATTCCTGAAGGAATCCCTGGAGAAATTCCTGGAGGAATCCCTGGAGAAACACTGGAGGAATTCTGGGAGAAATTACTGGAGGAACCACTGGAGAAATTACTGGAGGAGCCCGTGGAGAAATTACTGGAGGAGCCCCTGGAGAAATTCCTGGAGGAATTCCCGGAGAAATACTGGAGGAATCCCTGCAGAAATTTCTGGAGGAATCCCTGGAGAAATTACTGGAGGAACCCCTGGAGAAATTCATGGCGGAATCCCTGAGGAAATTTTTGGAGGAATTTCTGGAGACATACTGGAGGAATCCCTGGAGAAATTCCTGGAGGAATCCCTGGAGGAACCCCTGGAGAAATTTCTGGAGGAATCCCTGGACAAATTTCTGGCGGAATCCCTGAAGAAATTCCTGGAGGAATTCCTGGAGTAATACTGGAGGAATTCCTGGAGAAATACTGGAGGCATCCCTGGAGAAATTTCTGGAGGAATCCCTGTAGAAATTTCTGGAGGAATCCCTGGAGAAATTTCTGGCGGAATCCCTGAGGAAATTCCTGGAGAAATACTGGAGGAATCCCTGGAGAAATTCTTGGAGAAATCCCTGTAGAAATTTCTGGAGGAATTTCTGGAGAAATTACTGGAGGAACCCCTGGATAAATTCCTGGCGGAATCCCTGAAGAAGCTCCTTGAGGATTTCCTGGAGAAATATTGGAGGAATCCCTGCAGAAATTACTGGAGGAATCCCTGTAGAAATTTCTGGAGGAATCCCTGTAGAAATTCCTGGAGGAATCCCTGGAGAAATTCCTGGAGAAATCCCTGTAGCAATTACTAGATGAATCCCTGGAGAAATTACTGGAGGAACCCCTGGAGAAATTCCTGGCGGAATCCCTGAGGAAAATTCCTGGAGGAATTCCTGGAGAAATACTGGAGGAATCCCTGGAGGAATCCCTGGAGAAATTCCTGGAGGAATCCCTGGAGAAATTCCTGGAGAAATTACTAGGTGAATCCCTGGAGAATTACTGGAGGAACTTCTGGAGAATTTCCTGGCGGAATCGCTGAGGAAAATTCCTGAAGGAATTCCTGGAGAAATACTGGAGGAATCCCTGGAGAAATTCCTGGAGGAATCCCTGGAGAAATTCCTGGAGAAATTACTGGAGGAACCACTGGAGAAATTCCTGGCGGATTCCCTGAAGAAATTTCTGGAGAAACTCCTGGAGAAATACTGGAGGCATCCCTGGAGAAATTTCTGGAGGAATCCCTGTAGAAATTTCTGGAGGAATCCCTGTAGAAATTTCTAGCGGAATCCCTGAGGAAATTCCTGGAGAAATACTGGACGAATCCCTGGAGAAATTCTTGGAGGAATCTCTGTAGAAATTTCTGGAGGAATCCCTGTAGAAATTTCTTGCGGAATCCCTGAGGAAATTCCTGGAGAAATACTGGACGAATCCCTTTAAAAATTCTTGGAGGAATCCCTGGAGAAATTCCTGGCGGAATCCCTGAGGGACATTCCTGGAGGAATTCCTGGAGAAATACCGGGGGAATCCCTGGACAAATTCCTGAAGGAATTCCTGGAGAAATTACTGGAGGAACCACTGGAGAAATACTGGCGGAATCCCTGAAGAAATTCCTGGAGGAATCCCTGAAGAAATTTCTGGAGGAACTCCTGGATAAATACTGGAGGAATCCCTGGAGAAATTCCTGGAGGAATTCCTGGAGAAATTCGTGGAGTAATCCCTGGAGAAATAATGGAGGAACCCCTGGAGAAATTACTGGAGGAACCACTGGAAAAATTCCTGGCGGAATCCCTGAAGAAATTCCTGGAGGAATTCCTGGAGAAATACTGGACGAATCCCTGGAGAAATTCTTGGAGGAATCCCTGTAGAATTTTCTGGAAGAATTTCTGGAGAAATTGCTGGAGGAACTTCCGGAGAAATTCCTGGCGGAATCCCTGAAGAAATTCCTGGAGGAATTCCTGGAGAAATACTGGAGGCATCCCTGTAGAAATTTCTGGCGGAATGCCTGAGGAAATTCCTGGAGAAATACTGGACGAATCCCTTTAGAAATTCTTGGAGGAATCCCTGTAGAAATTTTTGGCAGAATCCCTGAAGAAATTCCTGGAGGAATTCCTGGAGAAATTTCTGGAGGAAACCCTGGAAGTAGCCCTGGAGAAATTCCTGGAGAAATCCGTGGAGAAATTCCTGAAGGAACCCTTGAGAAACGCTGACTAAACTGCCAGTATATTGCTGTAGCAATAATTTAATTATTTGCCAAAGAAACTTATATAAGGAACTACGAATAATTCCTCAAAACACTACCGCAGACATTTCCTTAAAAATTGACAAAGAAATGCTCAAAGTAATGCCAAAGAAATTTCCCAAAAATAGATTTGGGCGTAGAATGAGCATTTAGTTAAAATACCTAACATAAAGTAAAAACCAAAAAAAAGATTTCGAGAATTTTTTAATAAACTTCTTAAAGAATCCAGAAATAAGTTTGCCGATAAATTTTAAATAAAATATTGTCCGAGTTGCCGAAGGAGTTTTGCTTCTAAACGTCTACCATATTCATATTTATTATAGTACTAATAAGTAGTTGCAGACGACGAAAAGTACAAAACCCGGGTAAGCCAACACCGCTGTTTCCTGCTGCTGTCATGTGTCATCGCGGTGCGTCTGAGCCCGTTACGCCGGTACCTTTCTGCATCGCATCCGACTGCTACAGGCGCCCACCCGCCACCCCTTCTGTCGTATCATTGTTTGGTTCGCTCATCTTGCTGTCACAGCTTTGAACCTGAGACCTTTGAACTGAATGGGATAATGGGAGCGAAATGGGGAGACGAACTTTCCCAAATGTCTCATAAACGGCAAAGAATCCGCAATGCCGTTCGCCTACGAGGACCGATAATCGCACCCGTGTCCATCGTTCGATCGGAACGAACATAAACCACCGATCACGGTAGGACACCCACACATTCTCAACATTTTTCCCAACCAATACAGATGCACGTTTTGCATGTATTGGTGACGCGAAAGTATGTGAACACCAATACATTCACAGCAACGTAGCAACCGATGACACCCACACATTGCAGCTTGTCAATGTGTGGTCAAAAATACTACTCGAATTTTTGTGCGCGCAGGCGCACCATCAAATAAGCGCGGAAAAGTGCTTCTACCGCCGACAAGCTACTTTTGCGCTTACAGCGTGAGCGTTTATGCACGGAATATGCGCGCTTTGTTTTGGGTGAGTTATAACACCAAGAAATGAAGCAATGAGTGAAATCACGAGTCAACTCAAGCATGATTTTTTCGGCGGTGAGTTTGGCGAGTCAAGAATCGCGCGTGAAACAACTCATTCACGAAATTTGAGAATTTGAGTTTTTACCAACACTGCTGCCAGTCAAACCTAAGTTTCACATTCAGTTGATTCCTGTGTGAAATTGACTGAAGGATTGACAAAAAAATGGCGGTAAAACCCGCATGGCTTATTTTTGTTAGAAGTGAGCACCCATGAAAACAAAAATAACGGAATCAATCGGTGCCGTAATCGCTTAATTTTGAATAGGATCCATATTCATCCTGAGCGTGAGATTACTGATGGCACACATACCCTATATCAAGTATATATTTTTTTCCACATGGATTGGATCACTTTGCGGTCTTCGACAAAGTTTTTCAACACATCGAGAGCTATACTTTTGCATCATCGACTATATGGTATAATTTTGAGCAACTTTCAAGTAAAATAAATTATGTTTTCCCATGTAATATCCCATACAAGCTTCAATCGCGATGTGCAAAATGTAGGCTAAACAAATCATAATAGACAAAATGATCGGGATAGGCAAAATTTTCACTTTTCAGATAAAGGTCAACCAGCTGTAACTTTTCGAAAAATGCAACACAAATTTTCCAATTTTTTTTTTTTTGCAGTTGGTCAACTAGTTGTCTATTATTGGTTCAAATTTGGGAAACATCGGACTATTCTACATGAAGTAAAAAATATTCTAAAAAAAGGCATAATTATCCCATACCCAAATTTGGACAGTTATTTCTCCGGATTCAATGAAACGAATGTGATGAAATTTTTAGCGTTTATGACTTATACAATGAGCTTCGAAAAACTTTTGACCTAAGTTAAATTTCAAAATCGCCTCAAAATTCGAGGTAGTAATTATAGTTCATTTTCATTTCATTCATTTATTTAGTTCACATCAAATTCATGATAATACTGAATCAACAATTTGCCGCCATAATACTCGATTTGCAGCTGCAGCTCTCCATCCTCGGTCACGCCCAACACTCGCCAGATCACGCTCCACCTGGTCCGCCCATCGTGCTCTCTGCGCTCCACGCCTTCTTGTGCCAACCGGATCAGTTGCAAACACCAGCTTTGCAGGGTTGTTGTCCGGCATTCTTGCAACATGCCCTGCCCACCGTATCCTTCCGGCTTTGGCCACCTTCTGGATGCTGGGTTCGCCGTAAAGAGCAGCGAGCTCGTGGTTCATTCTTCTCCGCCACACACCGTTCTCCTGCACACCGCCGAAGATCGTCCTTAGCACCCGTCGCTCGAAAACTCCGAGTGCTTGCAGGTCCTCCTCGAGCATCGTCCATGTCTCGTGTCCGTAGAGAACCACCGGTCTTATTAACGTCTTGTACATGGTACATTTGGTGCGGGGGTGAATCTTTTTTGACCGCAGTTTCTTCTGGAGCCCATAGTAGGCACGACTTCCACTGATGATGCGCCTTCGTATTTCACGGCTCACGTTATTGTCAGCCGTTAGCAAGGAACCGAGGTAGACGAATTCTTCTACCACCTCGAAAGTATCCCCGTCTATCGTAACATTGCTGCCAAGGCTTGTCCTGTCTCGCTCAGTCCCACCTACCAGCATGTACTTTGTCTTAGCCGCATTCACCACCAGTCCGACCTTTGCTGCTTCACGTTTCAGGCGGGTGTACAGTTCTGCCACCGTTCCAAATGTTCTGGCAATAATATCCATGTCATCCGCAAAACAGACAAATTGGCCGGATTTCGTGAAGATCGTACCCCGGCTGTTGAGCCCGGCTCGTCGCATAACACCTTCCAGGGCGATGTTGAATAGTAGGCAGGAAAGTCCATCACCTTGTCGTAGTCCCCGTCGAGATTCAAATGAACTGGATAGCTCACCCGAAATCCTTACGCTGTTCTGCACACCGTCCATCGTTGCTCTTATCAGTCTAGTCAGCTTCCCGGGAAAGCTGTTCTCGTCCATAATTTTCCATAGCTCTGTGCGGTCGATACTGTCGTATGCCGCTTTGAAGTCGATGAACAGGTGGTGCGTTGGGACCTGGTATTCACGGCATTTCTGGAGGATTTGCCGTACGGTGAAGATCTGGTCCGTTGTCGACCGGCCGTCGATGAAACCGGCTTGGTAACTTCCCACGAACTCATTTACTTTAGGTGAAAGACGACGGAAGATGATCTGGGATAGCACTTTGTAGGCGGCATTCAAAACGGTGATCGCTCGAAAGTTCTCACACATTAACTTGTCGCCTTTCTTGTGGATGGGACAGATTATCCCTTCCTTCCACTCCTCCGGTAGCTGTTCGGTTTCCCAGATCTTGACTACTAACTGGTGCAGACAGGTGGCCAACTTTTCCGGGCCCATCTTGATGAGTTCTGCTGCAATACCGTCCTTACCAGCCGCTTTGTTGTTTTTGAGCTGGTGGATGGCATCCTTAACTTCCCTCAGCGTGGGAGTTGGTTCGTTCCCGTCCTCTGCTGCACCAACATAGTCATTTCCTCCGCTGCCTTGGTCCTCCGTGCCTACATTCTCTTCGCCATTCAGGTGTTCGTCGAAGTGCTGCTTCCACCTTTCGATCACCTCACGTTTGTCCGTCAGGAGGCTCCCTTCCTTATCCCTGCATATTTCGGCTTGCGGCACGTAGCCTTTGCGGGATGCGTTGAGCTTCTGGTAGAACTTGCGTGTTTCCTGTGAACGGCACAGCAGTTCCATTTCCTCGCACTCCGCTTCTTCCAGGCGGCGCTTTTTCTCCCGGAAGAGACGGGTCTGCTGCTTCCGCTTCTGTCTGTATCGCTCCACATTCTGTCGGGTTCCATGCTGCAGCATTACCGCCCGCGCTGCATCCTTCTCCTCCAGAACCGCTCTGCACTCCTCGTCGAACCAATCGTTTCGTCGACTCCGTTCTACGTACCCGATTGTGCTCTCGGCTGCGTTGTTGATGGCTGCTTTCACTGTACTCCAGCAGTCCTCTAGAGGGGCCACATCGAGCACACCCTCGTCCGGCAACGCTGCCTCGAGATTCTGCGCGTATGCGGTGGCGACATCCGGTTGCTTCAGTCGCTCTAGATCGTACCGGGGCGGCCGCCGGTAATGTACGTTGTTAATAACGGAGAGTTTTGGGCGCAGTTTAACCATCACCAGGTAATGATCGGAGTCGATATTAGCGCCACGATAGGTCCTGACGTCGATAATGTCGGAGAAGTGCCGTCCATCAATCAGAACGTGGTCGATTTGCGATTCCGTTTGTTGTGGTGATCTCCAGGTGTAACGATACGGGAGGCTGTGCTGGAAGAAGGTGCTACGAATGGCCATGTTCTTGGAGGCGGCGAAATCGATGAGGCGTAGGCCATTTTCGTTCGTCAGCTGGTGGGCGCTGAACTTTCCAATCGTCGGTCTGAATTCCTCCTCCTGGCCTACCTGAGCGTTTAGATCCCCTATGATGATCTTGACGTCGTGGTTTGGGCAGCGGTCGTACTCGCGTTCGAGCTGCGCGTAAAATGCGTCTTTGTCATCATCAGTGCTTCCGGAGTGAGGGCTGTGCACGTTTATTATGCTAATGTTGAAGAATCGGCCCTTGATTCTCAACCTGCACATTCTTTCGTCGATCGGCCACCAACCGATCACGCGCCTCTGCATGTCGCCCATCACTATAAAAGCTGTTCCCAGCTCACGTGTGTTGCCGCAACTCTGGTAGATGGTATGATTACCTCTAAACGTTCGCACCATAGATCCTGTCCAACACACCTCCTGCAGCGCTACGATTCCGAACCCGCGGTCCTTCAGTATATCGGCGAGTATGCGGGTGCTCCCGATGAAGTTGAGAGATCTGCAGTTCCACGTACCGAGCTTCCAATCGCAAGTCCCTTTTCGTCGCTGTGGTCGTCGCCATTGGTATCGGTTCGCATTCTTCTCTTGTTGATTTTCCGGTGCTAGTCTTTTTTACGGCTGGCTCGCAGGGCCTGACACCAACCCACTAACCCAGGGAGCTGGGCTTACCTTCCCGGAAGCTACGGGTTCTGCATTGGCATTTCCTCCAACTACAGTGCTAAATAGCTAGGCTCGAGCGCCAGTCTTCGCCGGGGGTGGTGTTTTTAATGGGCGCCCAGGAGATAATATTTTACCTGAGCTTCCACCCCCTATAGTTCATTTTATTTCCCTCTAATTGACTTGAATATTTTTGATAGGAAGTAATAAAATGTTCGACAATAAATTGAAAAAGTTATGGGATGCATGTTAAAAATTAATAAATTTACCAAGAATTCACAGCACCAGTGCCGAACTTCCAGCAAAATCAAATGGGAAATCACTTCGTCACCCATCTTTGTGCTGAAGAAGTGTATTCGGCTACGTGTAATAGTTGTTTTGAGCACTTGTATTTCAGAGGGAACGTGTAGCTCATTGACTGCGGAACCCGTTGCAGAAATGTTACTGGAGATGATTACCCACGGGAGTGCGTTTATAAAATATGCGACAAGTGATATTTTGATTTTTTTTTTTCTATGTGGTGCCGGGAATTGACGCGGGTGCCCAAGTAGTTCGAAACCCTATAATAAATTTAATCGTTATAACTTTTTTTCTCATAAACAACCCCAAACGTGTTTCAAAACTAATTATATAAGTCATGATTGCTCCAAATTTCATTGCATTCGGTTCATGGAATCTGGAACTACAACTAATACAATTAATAATTAAGTCTTTAATAATCCTTCTAACTTCATGCAGAGTAGTTCGATCTTTCCCAAATTTTGACCAATGATAGACAACTAGTTAACCAACTTACAGTGAAAATTTGAGATCTTTTGATGCACTTTTCCAAAAGTTACAGTTAGCTGACCATTTTTTGAAAAGTATTTTTTTCCCTGTCCCGATTTGTCTACAATGTTTATCATTAAATCACTTTCATGGAGAATACTACAATTTCTAAGTTTTCTTTTTTTCTATTATTTTATTAGGAATATTATTATCTTTAGATTAACATTTGAACATTTTCTGGAAAAAAAATTAACTCTATCCAAAGGCTAAAATTCTGGCGTCACTGCTTCTGCATCGACAGCGAAATCACCTTGTGCGTTATGATGGTCTTTGGCAGGCAAATCACCGACCAAGTCGTCGTCCTCGGTAGCATTTGCGCCTTTCTTCTCCTCCCAGCAAGATACCGTGATTTCGGGTGAAATTGATCAGTGGGGTGAAATTGATCGACGAGAGGTCCATTTTTATTTGTTAAAAATTACGCTTTAAACTTAAAACAATTTGTGGAAAATGGCAATCATTTGGCTCAAGGGTTATTGAATGATGAGTTTACATGTTTTACAACCAATTAGTCACATATTTCGGTATGAAATTCAATATTTTCCGAAACTGCATGTTAGGCGAACTTTATAGACACTTTCAAACTTTTGTTACCGTAACTGTATCGCATACGTAATGAATATTTGAATGAATGTTTCTAGCTGCCAAGTATTCGCTAAACCCGATTTCGTCATCAAAAGTTCTATAAATATTGAAATTTATGCATAAAATTGTACTTTTCTGGAAGTTATAACATATTAGTATGGAAATTGCATACTTTCAGGCGTTTTCTTGAGATTTATTGAACTTCAAACTTGAATAATCAAAATATTAGTAAAGTTGTAAAAGTTTTGCATAGCTTTTCGCATTCTTGGGTGGTTAATTCAGGTGGAAAAAATATTTTCAGCACTTACAACAACATTCCACTGACTGATCAATTTCACCCCGAAAGTAACATTTTTGATTTTTTATTTCAAATGATATTTTTTGTAATAAAATAATTTGCAGTAGAATTTTCAACCTCGTTGACTGATGAAATTCATGGTCGTACTTGTTTTAAAGCATTGAACTTAATCATATCGATAAGTATTCAAAAATTATTCGCCAAAAACTGCAAAAAGTGATCAATTTCACCCGAAATCACGGTACATCTCCATCCGGTAGTCGTGGGGTGGTCCCCAAATGATCTACACGCGGACGGTCGTCCAGAGACCGTCGCGCACTGTGCATTGCCATTTGTTCGAGAGGCAAACTCCTCTGGTCGGAACGGAAGTCAAGACCCGAAAAGGAAGACGTATATATCGAGTCCTCGTGCTCTTCCGTCCGCTCTCCGCGCATCCTTCCTCAACGAGTCCCACTGCAGCATACCCGTCGTCACTTCGATTGACTTCGCAAGGGGAACCGTTGTTGCTCCTCGAATGCTGACTGCCGCCTGTAGCACTTGCCGGAAAACCGGTCTACCTTCTAGTCATAAAAATGGGGAAAGCTTTTCCCCTTTTCCGGCGTCATTCGTTTCGCCAGTGCTGCTCATCTCGCAGGCCGAACGACGACGACGACAAGCCGCTAGAAAACACTCAACAATAGGAAATTAAAATCAGAATAGACTGCCAAAGGACGACCGGGCGGCGACGGCCGTTTCCAGATGGGGCGGGCGAGTTGGAGGCCATAACGGAGTGTGTAGGTACATAATCATTTCCGGGAAAACCGGCACTCATACGAAATGAAGTTTTTCTCGGTTCAAGCTTCCTGTGCCGGAGGAACGTCCGCCGCCGTTCTCGGTGCTCTGCATGGGCTATTAGCCGACGACCGAAAGCGAACGAAAGGCGACCAGGGCAGGACACCATCGAGAGAGGAAACCACAAAATACTTCTGCTCGAGTGGGTATTACGGTGTAGGTAGGTACAGAGGATAGACAATATGATCCGGACAGGCAAAGTTTGAATTTTTAGAGAAAGCTCAACTAGCTTTAACTTTTTGTGAAGCACGCAGAAAAATGCCTAAGTTTTGATTAGTTAGGTATCTACGTTATCTATAGATAACATCTAAGATGTAAAAATGATAAAAAAAAGTAAGCTAATTTGAGTAATTCTCCATGAAGTTAGAGCGTATCTAATATCTCCATATTTATTGAACCGAATTGAATGAAATGTTCAACATTCTTGACCTCCATATAGAACATATAGTGATTTTGCAAAACTTGTTGAACTTTTTTTTTTGAGAAATTAAAAATTTGCCTGTCTTGAATATTTTGACTACTCCCTGTAGGAACGAGCGCAACAGCAGCAACCGGGAAAGTCGAGCAGGATTTGTTGAATCACAGTAGGCCCCCCGGTTGGGAACGATGATGATGACAACGACGACGCATCAACCAAGACTACTATGACCAAAACAGGCAATATCGGTGCCTAATCGTGCCTGAATAATTGAAGGAAGCTTTTGGAAATTGATTTCCATTGAGAGGAGTCTTTCAGCAGCGATTTGCTTGATTGGTAGTTTTCCGGAAGCTGTTTTCTCTATTATCATGATCACAAGAGACAATGATAAAGCGTAAAGTAGAAAATTTCAGAAAATTTCAAATAATTGGCAAATGGAAATACAAGGTGAAATGATATCTTTCTAATCTTAGAGACGAACCAGCCAAGGGCTGAAAGTCTCTTTAATAAAGACA